>NC_057945.1:2585898-2693398 GCF_018555375.3 Anguilla rostrata
GCATTAGTGCTAAATAACTTCGGTGCACAAGTATTTTTACAGCACAAACAGAAGATTGAATTTGGCAGGTGATTCTGATTCAGTTTGACTGGTTCCATTTGTTATTTTTGGTTAAGAGATGAAATGACTGTGCTCAGTCCACATATTGCACTCTTCCGGGAGTTCCGCAGCGGGGTGAAGTGTTGCCGGGTTACACTGAACCAGAGGATAAGATCTCTGAGCTAAACCTTAACAGCCGTCTTCGCCAGAGTGATTCTCAGGCACCCACAATTAAGCCAAAGAAAAGTGTAAAAGTTCTACCCGCTACGCTACGGGCTAAAATTAACAAAGCCAGAAATTTTATTTGAGCTAACTTTCTGATTCCACAAGTGTTATGTTTTCAGCAGCCTTTTCTAAGTTTCTTTCCACAAAACTGAGACAAAGGTATAGTGCTTTCATCACGCCATACAGTTGAGTAACATTACCTCACTGTTGTTTAGGACATTTGCGTGCGCACCCCAAAATCTATTAGTCACCCAACATGAGTAGCGACTGTCACGCATTTTATTATTTTAACACTCCGTTACAGATAATACAAACACACCAAATTTTCTACGTACAACTACTAACACCGAGTCATCACTCTTCTCATGCAGCTGATTAAGTGACAATTGAACAATTAACTGAAATTGTCCCAGCAACAGTTTCACCTCTGGTTTAAAATTTAGGCTCTACTGACCCCTTGAGTTGGAGGACTGAACTACACCTGAAACAAGTGCTCCACTCTCTTCAGCTCTCGGCTGTAGTGTAAGGGGGAGAAAGTACAGTAACGGTTCCCCTCTTTTTTGGGGGGGTTATGTTCCTGAATTAGCCTGCAGTTGAAGGATCTGAATTTGGCGAGGGCGGTTGGGGGCTGAGGGGAGCGCCCCTAAGGGACTGACCCGAACTCCGATGACGTGTACGTCGAGGATAAAAATACCCGCGCTAAAGTTCAAGACAACGCGTTTGCTTGCAGCGCGCGGACCTGAAACACGCCCGCAGTTCCTCAGCGGTGACGCACGCCGGATTTAACAGGGCTGCTGACTGCGAGGGGAAGGCATCCAAACGACGAGCTCCAGTTCAGGGACATTTCTTTCCCTTGTCGAAGAGCTCGTTGCTTAACTTGTTGTTCAGATGCTTTCCGCTTGCAGTCAGCTCACATTTACATCCAGCGAGTCACGGCTCAATAGCATCCACACAGTCTACACCAGTGGTGTCACACTCGTTGCCATGGAGGGCCGTGTGTATGCAGGTTTTCATTCCAACCAATTAATGCTGCCTTAATTGAGTCCAATTACTCATTCAGCCATATGCGTTTAACTGCATTGAAGCACAGAATATAAGAAAATTTTTTATTTAGACAATGCGGGTCACCATAGACGTCGGGTCACCATTGTGCACAAACCTGCATCCCTAATTCAGCAAATAATTTAACTAATTATATAATCAAGATCTGAGGCTGGAATGAAAACCTGCATACACACGGCCCTCCATGGCAACGAGTTTGACACCACTGGTCTACACGGAAGCAGAAGATAGCTAAATAAGCAGCTGGTTCCACAGCAGTGAGTTAGGAGCCGTGTGATTGGCTCTGCTTCACCGAACCCCAGACTCATTAGAGCTGATACTGTGAGTTTCAGAGCCCGGCCGAGCTGTCGCCGGAAGCTCTGAAGCTCGTTCACCTTGTGCAAAGCTGCGCTCGGCGACCGATTACTCATGTCTGAATTTTTACTGGCATCGTCAGGGCTAGGAGACCGACGGTAGGAAACTGATTCACCCACAGAGTGGACCGCAGAGGCGAAGCAGGAAGTGAGGCAGGAAGTGAGGGTCGGCCGTACCTTTCTCCACCACGCTCTGCCGCAGCGCCTTGGCGACCAGCACGCGCACGTTGGCGACGGGGTCGGAGGACAGGCTGAGGAGGCTGGGGAGGAGGTGCTGAGCAAACTGCTCCATCGGCATGCAGTCCTCCTCCGCGATGGCCTGGGGGGAGGAGAGAAAGGACAGACGCGTATCAGACTCCAGTCCTGGAGGGGGCGCTGTGTCCGCAGGTTTAACTCCAGTCCTGGAGGGCCGCTGTGTCCGCAGGTTTAACTCCAGCCTGGAGGGGCGCTGTGTCTGCAGGTTTAACTCCAGTCCTGGAGGGCGCTGTGTCCGCAGGTTTAACTCCAGTCCTGGAGGGCGCTGTGTCCGCAGGTTTAACTCCAGCCCTGGAGGGGGCGCTGTGTCCGCAGGTTTAACTCCAGTCCTGGAGGGGGCGCTGTGTCCGCAGGTTTAACTCCAGTCCTGGAGGGCCGCAGCGTCTGCAGGTTTAACTCCAGTCCTGGAGGGCCGCAGTGTCTGCAGGTTTAACTCCAGTCCTGGAGGGCCGCAGTGTCTGCAGGTTTAACTCCAGTCCTGGAGGGCCGCAGTGTCTGCAGGTTTAACTCCAGTACTGGAGGGCCGCAGTGTCTGCAGGTTTAACTCCAGCCCTGGAGGGGGCGCTGTGTCCGCAGGTTTAACTCCAGTCCTGGAGGGCCGCAGTGTCTGCAGGTTTAACTCCAGCCCTGGAGGGCCGCAGTGTCTGCAGGTTTAACTCCAGTCCTGGAGGGCCGCAGTGTCTGCAGGTTTAGCTCCAGTCCTGGAGGGCCGCAGTGTCTGCAGGTTTAGCTCCAGTCCTGGAGGGCCGCAGTGTCTGCAGGTTTAACTCCAGTCCTGGAGGGCCGCAGTGTCTGCAGGTTTAACTCCAGTCCTGGAGGGCCGCAGTGTCTGCAGGTTTAACTCCAGTCCTGGAGGGCCGCAGTGTCTGCGGGTTTAACTCCAGTCCTGGAGGGCCGCAGTGTCTGCAGGTTTAACTCCAGCCCTGGAGGGGGCGCTGTGTCTGCAGGTTTAACTCCAGTCCTGGAGGGCTGCAGTGTCTGCAGGTTTAACTCCAGTCCTGGAGGGCCGCAGTGTCTGCAGGTTTAACTCCAGTCCTGGAGGGCCGCAGGGTCTGCAGGTTTAGCTCCAGTCCTGGAGGGCCGCAGTGTCTGCGGGTTTAGCTCCAGTCCTGGAGGGCCGCAGTGTCTGCGGGTTTAGCTCCAGTCCTGGAGGGCCGCAGGGTCTGCAGGTTTAACTGCAGTCCTGGCTCCAGTTCCATCCTTCATTTCATTTTGTTTTATGCAACAGGAAATGGGAACTTATCAGCAAGTTCCTGCCACTTTGCTTAAACGCATTTATAGTTCCAGATGGTTCGAGAACAATACTGGGCAGTGGATGTTAAATGCAGCCCACATGCTAGGCAATGACATTAGAACAGGACAGAAGACAGTATTGATTTCTCCCACCATTATGCAAGCTCTGCCTGTGCGTCCCATTTAAAGAGCAGAGGCAGAAGCACTCCGTTCTGGTCAGCTGTTTCAGTGAGCGCTCAGACACAGAGAAACGCTACGAGGCTATGAAATAAGGGAAGTGTTTGTGTTCCGCTGTGGAGCCGGACTGTTTGTTTTTTAACTGGAATCTTGTGCACGCTGTTGGAAAGGGTTCCTGTTGAAAGTGAGATAGGATCCGAGCGCAGTTTCCCCTGCATTGTGTGGAGCTGACGTTTCGGGGGGGTGTGCAGTAAGGGGGGGGGGGGCTGACCTGGCAGATGAAGGCGAAGGCTTGCCGTCCCACCCACTTGGGGCAGTGGCAGAAGCGCACGATGAGCTCGTTGATGAAGTTGAGGCCCAGGTCCTGCGCCCCGCTGGAGTACATCTTCCGCAGGATCTCCACCACCTGCGCCGCGACGGGACAGACCCAAAACACAGCCTTTAAAACAGCCCCCCTGCCCCCCTACACCCCCCTGCACCCCTACACCCCTACACCTCCTCACCCCTGCCCCCCTACACCCCCCTGCACCCCTACACCCCTACACCCCTACAACCACCTGCACCCTACACCCAACCTGAGCCGTACAACACCTCGCCGGACGGACAGACCCAAAGCACAGCCCTAAAACAGCCCCCTGCCCCCCTACAACCACCTGCGCCGGGACGGGGCAGACCCAAAACACAGCCTTTAAACAGCCCCCCTGCCCCCTACACCCTCCTGCCCCACACCCCCTGCACACCCCTACACCCACCTGCACCAGGACGGACAGACCCAAAACACAGCCTTTAAAACAGCCCTCCTGCCCTCCTGCCCCCTACACCCTCCTGCACCCACACCACCTGCCCCCTACACCCCCTGCACCCTACACCCACCTGCGCCCGTACAGACCCACACTGAGCCCTACACCACCTGCACCGGGACGGGACAGACCCCAAACACAGCCTTTAAAACAGCCCCCCGGGCCCCCTACACCCCCCTACACCCCTACACCCACCTGACCCCTACACCCACCTGCCCGGGACGGGACAGACCCAAAACACAGCCTTAACAGCCCCCTGCCCGCCCTACACCGCCCTGCACCCCTACACCCCATGCGCTGGGACAGGGAAGACCAAAACAGCCTTAAAACAGCCCCCTGCCCCCTACACCCAACCTGACCCCTACACCCCTGAGCGCCCCACCACCTGCGCCGGGACGGGACAGACCCAAAACACAGCCTTTACAACAGCCCCCCTGCCCCCCTACACCTCCCTGCACCCCTACACCCACCTGCACCCTTACACCCACCTGAGCCCGTACAACCACCTGCGCCGGGACGGGACAGACCCAAAACACAGCCTTTAAAACAGCCCCCTGCCCCTACACCCCCTGCACCCCTGCCCCCTACACCCACCTGAGCCCGTACAACCACCTGCGCCGGGACGGGACAGACCCAAAGCACAGCCCTTAAAACAGCCCTCCTGCCCCCTACAAACCACCTGCGCCGGGACGGGCAGACCCAAAACACAGCCTTTAAAACAGCCCCCCTGCCCCCTACACCCTCGCCCCATAACCCCCTGACCTACACCCACCTGCACCAGGACAGGACAGACCCAAAACACAGCCTTTAAAACAGCCCCTGCCCTCTGCCCCCACACCTCCTGCACCCCTACACCCACCTGCCCCTACACCCCTGCACCTACACCACCTGAGCCCCTGCACCCACCTGAGCCCCTACAACCACCTGCACCGGGACGGGACAGACCCAAAACACAGCCTTTAAAACAGCCCCCCTGCACCCACCTGAGCCCCTACACCCCACTGCACCCCTACACCCACCTGAGCCCCTACAACCACCTGCACCCCTACAACCACCTGCGCCGCGACGGGACAGACCCAAAACACAGCCTTTAAAACAGCCCCCCTGCCGCCCTACACCGCCCTGCACCCCTACACCCACCTGCGCTGGGACAGGACAGACCCAAAACACAGCCTTTAAAACAGCCCCCCTGCCCCCCTACACCCACCTGCACCCCTACACCCACCTGAGCCCCTACACCCACCTGCGCCGGGACGGGACAGACCCAAAACACAGCCTTTAAAACAGCCCCCCTGCCCCCCTACACCTCCCTGCACCCCTACACCCACCTGCACCCTTACACCCACCTGAGCCCGTACAAACCACCTGCGCCGGACGGGACAGACCCAAAACACAGCCTTTAAAACAGCCCCCCTGCACCCCCTACACCCCCTGCACCCACTGCACCCCTACACCCCCTGCCCCCTACACCCTACACCCCTACACCACCTGCACGGGACGGGACAGACCCAAAACACAGCCTTTAAAACAGCCCCCTGCCCCCTACACCCCTACACCCACTGACCCCTACAACCACCTGCACAGGAAGGACAGACCCAAAGAGCACTCAGAACAGCCCCTGCCCCCCTACACCCCTACACCCTACACCCACCTGCACTGGGACGGACAGACCCAAAACACAGCCTTTAAACAGCCCTCCTGCCCCATACACCCCCTGCACCCCTACACCACCTGAGCCCCTACACCCCTGCGCCGGACGGGACAGACCCAAAACAGCCTTTAAACAGCCCCCTGCGCCCTACACCGCCTGCACCCTACACCCACCTGCGCTGGGACAGGACAGACCCAAAACAGCCTTTAAAACAGCCCCCCTGCCCCCCTACACCCACTGCACCCCTACACCCACCTGAGCCCCTACACCCACCTGCGCCGGGACGGGACAGACCCAAAGGAGCACTCAGAACAGCCCCCTGCACCCCTACACCCCAACGGGACAGACCCAAAACAGCCCTCAGAACAGCCCCCTGCACCCCTACACCCCAACGGGACAGACCCAAAACAGCCCTCAGAACAGCCCCCTGCACCCCTACACCCCAACGGGACAGACCCAAAACAGCCCCCTGCACCCCTACACGCCTACGGGACAGACCCAAACAGCCCTCAGAACAGCCCCCTGCACCCCTACACCCCGACGGGACAGACCCAAAACAGCCCCCTGCACCCCTACACCCCAACGGGACAGGCCCAAAACAGCCCTCAGAACAGCCCCCTGCACCACTACACCCCGACGGGACAGACCCAAAACAGCCCCCTGCACCCCTACACCCCAACGGGGCAGACCCAAAACAGCCCTCAGAGTCACCCCCATCTCCACTCACTGCTCTCACAGGTCCTTTAGCATTAGCGCTGACTGAGCTGAAAACCCCGCAGGCCTGTAGAAGTGGCCAGTGACACGTGCAGACTGACAGGCGAAATGACACCTGAACACCTGAACAGACCTAACCACTGAAACTGCAGACAGACACCCGGGCAACTGCATCTCAAATAAACCGAAACCAAACATGGAAATGAACGCACTCGCATTCTCGATGGCCGCAGCCAATCACAGGACCGGCTGGTACGAACACCGGCGTGCGCAGGGGCCCCCCTGTCCGTGCCTGGGGAACCGCCTGCCTACCCGCTCACACCACAGGAAGCAGGAAGTGTTCGGTCAAGGTCACGTGAGCTCACCAGCCGGTAGGAGATCCAGCGCACTTCCGAAACCTTGTCGGAGCAGAGCGTGAGCGCGATCTGCCGCAGGTAGTCGTACACGTCGTAGTGGGAGTACAGCTCAATGATCAGGATCAGCTGCCTACAGACGCAGAGGGAGAGAGAGTGATCACACCAGAACTGCTGCGGCTGTGCTGTGCGCCTGTGCTGAGGCTGTGTGGCTGTGCTGAGGCTGTGCTGTGCGCCTGTGCTGAGGCTGTGTGCCTGTGCTCAGGCTGTGTGGCTGTGCTGAGGCTGTGCGCCTGTGCTCAGGCTGTGTGGCTGTGCTGAGGCTGTGCGCCTGTGCTGAGGCTGTGTGGCTGTGCTCAGGCTGTGTGGCTGTGCTGAGGCTGTGTGGCTGTGCTGAGCGTGAGGCAGATCACACTAGTACTGCTTCTGTCTCAGCTGCACAGGCTCAGCTTAAACACCCGACTGCATCACTGGCCGATGTATCCCACTGACTTACACTAAAGGTCAAGCCCAAACAATTAAACAAATATTAAATAAATATATAAATATAAACCATGTGCATGTTTATAATATGAGCAGTATGTTGTTTTCACATTTTACTTCGTAGCTTATTTAAAACAAGAATTCAGAGTGAAACTATCAATCATTGATAGATTATCCATATGTGCATTAATAAGCATTTGTACACACAAACAGTTTAAACAGTTCAGAAAAAAAGTTCAGATAAAATAATGATATAAAACTGAATAAAAACAAACAGTGAATAAAACTGTAATGCAGGTAAAATAATTACCTAATTACCCAAGTTTAAAAACCAGAACTTTAAACTGGATTTAAGAGTTAGAGGCCTTAATAAAACTGAGAACATTCCATGAAATGCGAACCAGAGTTGTCTGGTGCGCTTTTTTTTTTTTTTTTTTTTTTTAAGTTGTGACCTGGACAGTGAGGAGGTCTTTGTTGAGGATCTAAGGGAGTGTGGTGGGATGTATTCTTTCATGTTAAATAAAAATAATAAGAAAATGTTTCACTTTCACCAAAGATGCGTAAGCCGGTTCTCACACAGAGTTCCCTCGTACCATGCAGCGAACATTAGCACGTTATCACGTTAGCAGTCAGCCGCCGGTAATGGGGAGGCGCGCGCCTGATTACCCACGGGCCCGGTAAAGAGCTTACTCTGCCAGCTCGTATCGGAACCTCCAGTTTCGGCTGTTGTCCGTCACCATGAACTCCTGCAGCTGGTAGAGGTACTCCCTCCGCTTCTCCGCGTGAAGCAGCTGGGGGGGAAACGGGGGCAAAACAAGTCTTAATACGCAAAAGGGTAGAGGGCAACACATGGGGGGGGGGCAAAACGGGTCTTAATACACAAAGACGAGACAGGCAACACACAGGGTGAAATTACATAATAACAACTAATAACTTAACCCAAGGTCACTTCACAGAGAAAGTCATTATATTATAGGGAATCTCTCCTTCTCTTTTTGGGTTTTTTATTTTTATTGCACATTTCACAGTCATGTGTTCGGAAACCCCGCTCACCCCACCATCCCCGAGCAGACCGGGGCGGGTCTCACCTTCAGGAAGTCGTACAGGTGCTTGAGGACCCCGATGCGCACCTCGTCCAGGTCCTTCAGGAAGCCGTTGAAGATGGGCACCAGGTCGGCCGCCGTGAGCTGGTCCCCCAGGATCACCGCCAGCTCGTGGATGGAGAACGCCAACGTGCGACGCACCTTCCACTGAGGGCGGGAGAGCACCGGACACATCAAAAACCGAAATACCGGCGACACACGGTTTGAAAAAACTTTCTCTTCAATGTCTAAAGTTCTGATGGACATTCATGAAAAGGCCTTGAGGCTCAAGGTAAACCCAGAAGCCTCACGCGCTTGCAGTTTGGGGGTTCAGGCCCGGAGTTCGGCCCTGTCCAGCCCTTCTGTCACTCTGGATTTGGGACAGTTCTCTGTGCCGTAGACACTCGCTCACCTGAACGTCGGTGTTTAGTGTCTCACCTGAACGTCGGTGTTTAGTGTCTCACCTGAACGTCGGTGTTTAGTGTCTCACCTGAACGTCAGTGGTAAGCGTCTCACCTGAACGTCGGTGGCGAGCGTCTCGTAGGGGTCTCACCTGAACGTCGGTGTTTTGTGTCTCACCTGAACGTCGGTGTTTAGTGTCTCACCTGAACGTCGGTGTTTAGTGTCTCACCTGAACGTCGGTGGCGAGCGTCTCGTAGGTGTCCTTGAGGCAGTGCCAGTTCTGTCTCCCCAGGGTGAGGGCCACGCCCGGCAGGCTGAAGGCGCAGTGCTTGGTGATCTCCGTGTCCACCGTCTGGGCCCGGGCCGGGTCCGTCATGGACAGGTACTGATCCAGCAGCTGCTGCGGGATCACGTTCTGGAGGGGGGAGGGGGGCAGGGTCACCAAAAATTCCACTCCCATCACAGCCGTTCATCACGGCTACATCCGGGTCCTTTCATCAAACGAGAGGAGCGTCGAGAACTCCAGCGCAAACCCGAGGAGGCGCAGAGGGCTGTCTGGGTGCCGAAGGGCTACAGCGTTTCAGCAGTTTTCACGCCAAACTTCAAATCTGAAAACTCAAACTCTCAACTCAAAACTCAGGTCCAAAATGGAGCCTGATTTCCTGAGCCCCCACCAACCGGCCCATCTGAGATGATGCGTACATAAATCTGAATGTCGAACAAAATTTCCTTCCGTTTTGTCTTCTCTAACAATGAACCAGGGCATTTAGTTTCATTACAAAATGGCTTGGCTGAATGCTTCATTCTGATTGGCTGGGAGGAGCGCATTATTTTTCCATATACACCCGCCTAAGAAGTAGTGCCGGCTAAAGTCTAATCACCATTCTGGATAAATGCACATGAACGGTCCGACTCACAACTACGGTACAAACAGGATAATCCATTTATCCCACTGTATGTGCGGTTCTTCACCTCCACGTCCTGGACTAAACTTTATATTTTTATATTCGATAACGAGTGACGGTGAATCTCGCATGAAGTTAGCCTGCCATCTAACCAGGCTGAGAGCAGGACTAGAAAGATGTGTTTGCTGCAGAGTGGCAGAGGGTTTGGGATATTTGCTGGAATGCTTAACGTTTCCACTGCTACAAAATCACGTATTTTGAAACGCATGTCCTGATTAAAAGTATTCTTTTTGCAGATAAGCGAAAGCATACAAGTCGGCTCGGCCTTGGGTATTTTACTACCCGCGAGTCGAGCATTTAAACTGCGTAAATGCCCAGCCTCAGTCATTACCACTTGGTGCATCACGTCAGCATTGGAGTACAGTGTTTTTGAAAGGATACCAAGAGGAGCCTTAGCGGTGGAGGTAGCATTGGCTAACTGACCTGGACCTTGGACCTCTCCTCCTCGTACAGCTGCCCGGGTCCGAAGTCCGTCCCTCCCTCCAAACTCTCGATCAGCTCGGCCGTCTCCTGTGGGAGGGTCCAGGGTTGAGCCAAGACCGAACCGGCCCGGGTTCACTTACCGTGTGACAAAACAGGAACGCCATCCCACACAGTTTGGGGATATTACACCCGAAAACCATGACTGAGCATGCTCTACTTTACCCTCAAAAACTCACACAAACCCCTGTCATGTGACTTAAACCGGTCAAGCCAATAGCAGGTATGTAATAACCAGTTAAACGTGCGTGACTAGGGTAACACCGAGAGCAGGAAGAGTTCCGTGAGTATGCCAACCCCCCCACGCCCACCCCACCGCCCCGGGCACTCACCACACGGGTCTGCTCTGTGTCCTCGGGGGCAGGGGGCGAGTCAGGCGGGGTCAGGGGCGACCCGGAAGGTTCCGTGTCTGTCGGGGGCTGGCCGTCGGCGGGGAGGGGCGGAGGATCTTCGGGGGCGGGTGTGGGGGGCGGCGACGGTTCGGGGGAGGGCCTCTCCCCAGCAGCCTCCTCCTGCTCGCCCTCTTCCGATTGGCTCTCCAGCTGGGCCGCCTTCAGGGCTGCCGACAGCACCTGTACCTGGGCTGGGGGGGGTGGGAGGTGAGGGGGGGGCACAGGGTTACACACACATTCACTGCACCAAATAGCACAGACCAATCAAACACCTAATTACAGCACTGCAAAGGGAGTCATTTAATACAGGCCTTCAAAATGTTAGGACGGAGTGTAGCACAGTGGGTAAGGAACTGGGCTTGTAACCGAAAGGTCGCAGGTTCGATTCCCGGGTAAGGACACTGCCGTCGTACCCTTGAGCAAGGTACTTAACCTGCATTGCTTCAGTATATATCCAGCTGTATAAATGGATACAATGTAGATGCTATGTAAAAGTTGTGTAAGTCGCTCTGGATAAGAGCGTCTGCTAAATGCCTGTAATGTAATGTAATGTTTCCCTATTAACTCAATAATTATAAGGAATTATAATAATACGAATACATGCACGGTGCAAAATTAGACCAATTTCTATTCAAAATTGGGGGGAAAAAATCTACTTATTTTGGTAATATGTTTTGGCCAATTCATTAACTGAACTTCAATTAATTTCTTAAACTGAAACTGAATCAACACCAGTCCTAACCAATATTTAAAACCACACGTGACGTCACAGTCCAAGCCCACAGAGGTGGAAATCCAGGTTCAGAAAGTAAAAGTCCTCCCCAGTATTCTGCTCTAATCACCATGATTTGCTAATTAGCACAATTCTTCAGCCATGAGGCAGAGCTCATTAGTGAACTAATCAGCTGGCTGAGTTCTTAAGTGGAAGAGACACATGACCACACTTATTTTCTGACCCCTGGACTTTCCACCTGTGCAAGTCCAAAGTTATAATTGTGGCCGACGCAGTAAGCACATATACAAGTCATTACATTAAAATTAATGTGGTCAAAATTAAGTGGGGGGGTCACAGCTTTCAGTGTGGAAGGGCATCATATCACAACAGTAAGCCCTAACCCTAGAGAAGCAGGGAGAGGGACATGAAGACTCAACCCTAAACCCCTCACCTTGAACGTCTGGGTCGTCCAGGTGGGGCTGCAGGCAGTCTAGAACCTTCTGGATCTGTGAGCTGGTAGCAGGGCCTTGGGAATCCAGCCTGGTGACCTGCTCCTCCTCGTCCTCCTCCTCCTGTTGTCCCTCCTCCGGTTCCTCCTGCTCCTGCTCGTGATTCTGCGCCCGTTCCTCCTCCAGCTCCTCCTCCTGCTCGTGCTCCTGTTCCTGCTCCGGCGCTTGCTCCTCCTCCTCCGGCGCATGCTCCTCCTCCTCCTGCTTGTGCTCCTGCTCCTCCTCGTGCTCGTGCTCCTCCACGGTCCGCAGGAGCTCCAGGTCCTGGCTGATATCGGGCAGCAGGGGCCTCCAGAAGTAGAAGGAGTTGTACGTGTCATCGCCCACCTGCGCCTCCCCCGGACCGAGGGAGGCGCAGACCCCTGGCCCCTGCCCTTGGCCTGCGCCTCCTTTGGTCTCCACGGCGCAGTCAGCGGGGCCTCGAGCGGCCAGCAGGCCCGAGCCGAAGCCTGGGACTGGAGTAGAGCTGCGGTCCGTCTCCAGAGGTGCGTGGGCTGGCCTCTCCCCCGGGCAGCCCCCGGCCGACTCTCTGCAATCGGGGGGTTCACACCTGAGAGCGCCACGGACAAGCAGGTAAGAACAGTTCACCTGACCAACCATTCAGCCCATCTGCACTCATTCAACAGACCACAGCCGGCCGGCTTTCAGCCAGTGTTCACACAAGGCTAAACCTTTCAATGGCATACCAAGAAAAACAATACATACACACATAAACAAAAATTCTGAAAAATGCTAACTTTAATTCATTTTTTTCCTCAAAAAATACTTCTGACCAACTAAACTCAAATATCCTTCCTGAGCGGAAAAGTGTGGGAATGTCAACTGAACATTTTGTTTAAATTCACACGCCTTACAGCATTGCTTATTCTTACACCTTGGGTAAATAACGGTAAAAAAGATTTAGATTTTACTTAACTGACCACACGGTTTTGGAATCAACCAGCAGCGCAGTCAGTTACAGTAAGCTTCATGTTACAAGAAAGACAAATTGCAGTTGACTGCATTAAACAGAACTCAATACCGCTATGTTTCAACAATGCTACACTAAAACATCCACAGCTACAGAGTCATGTCATTTCTGCTTCTCAAGCAACGCACGGCTTGGCTGAGCCTTGAACTCAGAGACCGAACACCGGTCAGTAAAGAGGGCTTCGGTAAGTACGGGCAACCTGCGGACAGCGCGGAGCCGTTCCGCCCCGCAGGACGAGGGGGGGGGAGGGGGGGCGGGGCGCTCGTACTTTTCGGGCGGCGGCTTGGCGATCTCGCGGAGCGTGGCGTCCTCTCTGAAGTGCAGGCCGGTGCTGGACGGGGAGGCGAAGGTGGAAATGAAGCGCCCCAGGGACTGGAAGGCGGCCTGCCTCACCTACGGACCGGGAGGGAGGAGGACAGGCCCGTCAGCGCACGCCCCCTCCTGGCAAGAGCTGGCAGTGCGGCTTCACTGCGCTCTGAGAGAGCTTATCTCAGCGAGGAGACAGTCATTCAGCAGCTTTCAGTACACCAACACTGTGTGTGTGTGTGTGTGTGTGTGTGTGTGTGTGAACGTGTGTGCGTGTCCTTCTGAGCACATTTCCAAGGAGGGTTATTCACGTCCGGCCAAGTTTTGAATAAAAGGAAGAACTTAGAATAAGCACAAGAGATCTCTGTAAAAACGCATGCCAAGTACATACTGTGCATCTCCACATATCTGCTCATAAACCAGTGGACTGACAACATTTTCAGCTCGTCACATAACAAAGGAAGTGACAGGACTGAGCAGCATACTTTCTACAGAAGAGCAGCGACACCTTTCAGGCATTCCTGAGTCTGTGTGGAGGTCACAGCCTGAGTCATGCTGCTCAGCTCAAGGGCGGGACTGAGTCCCACTTTACTGACCAATCACGAGGCAGAGATGTTAACATCAGCCTGCCCAGGGACAACAGATGGAAATTAGCGATCTAGCTAAATCTGGCACATTTACATCACATAATAGTGATGTTGATTAATGTGTATTGTCCCTGTCAAATAAATAAATGTTCAGGCAGAGTCTAAAGCACACCAATCAAAAGCTTCGGCACTCACAGACAGCCATTAGCAGGAGGGAATGTTCAGCATGCTAGCGGCCCTCGGACGTCTAGGGCCTGAGTAATGGAGGAAGAGAAAGGGAAGGCGTGGGGGTCTGGGGGCGGGGCTCGGTCTTACCCAGCGGGACTGGTCGCTGATGAGGCTGATGAAGAGGGGGGACAGCTTGGTCCGCCGGACCTCGGGGGACGTGGAGTTGGACACGACCATGAAGCACTCCGCGCAGGCCTTGCGAATGCCCCACAGGCTGTCCGAGCACAGGTCAAAGAACTTCGCCATCTGGGGACGGAACCGAGAGAGAGAGAGAGAGGCCGCTTAATTCGGGCTCTCGAACCCGATTCTCTACAGAACCGCACGGCTGGACTAGCACTTAACCCAAACTCTCTGACCAGGCCAACACCTCTGCAGAACCAAACAGCCGGATGCTGTCTACAGTGCAGTTCAGAGCCATAAAACCCTCCAACATGCCCCCCAACCAACCACACATCAAAAGGGTCAAAGGTGAAGAATGTGAACAATGTCTAAACTGGCACATCCTTGGCGTGCCCGCCACTGCTATGGGCGAGAGTGTCATGTGATCTCCGAAACCCCGTACCACTATGGCAACGGTTCCCATGAGGCTGATACCTACCGGATCAAATTGCAACGTACATTTCAGTGCCGTGTTAAAATACAATGCTTGCGCTGTATATTACTGGAAATATACACAGCCATGATGCCCTTACCAGCAGCTTCTCTGTGGCCTCCTGGCCCACGATGGAACAGAACTCCCCAAAATTGGCAGCACACACCTGAGAAGAGAACGCAGCCAGAGAATGAGTCAAGATTCAGACACACATTCCCACACACTACATCCCACAGCACCTCCCCATCCCCACCTCCTTCTGCACCTCCTCATCCCCACCTCCCTCTGCACCTCCCCATCTTCACCCTCTGCACCTCCCAATCCCCACCCACCACATCCCACAGCAGCTCCACATCCCCACCTCCCTCTGCACCTCCCCATCCCCACCCTCTGTACCTCCCCATCCTCACCTCCCAATCCCCACCCACCACATCCCACAGCAGCTCCACATCCCCACACTCTGCAGCACCAAATCCGCACCCCGCACACCCCACAGCACCTCCCCATCCCCACCTCCCAATCCCACCCCACACATCCCACAGCACCTCCCCATCCCCATCCCCATCCCACCTCCCTCTGCACCTCCCCACCCCCTCCTTCTGCACCTCCCCATCCTCACCCTCTGCACCTCCCAATCCCCACCCACTACATCCCACAGCACCTCCCCATCCCCACCTCCCTCGGCACCTCCCCATCCCCACCCTCTGCACCAAATGCAGGTGCCTTTTGGATTTCTCAGTAACCTGCAGGAATTTTACTGGCGTGCGAAGGGTTAATGCCTTTAGAATACGCATTTCACTCAGACCTGGTGCTTTGGGGTTAAATGTGCAAATGCGTTTGTTTTCCCACATTAATATGCAGAGGTTTCCCAAAGCTTTCCAAAGGGTGGACAGAAAACATGGCAGACCCCCCCTCTCAATTAGATCTGCCCCCTCTATTGATTCCTTCTAGTCCAGGCTCAAAACATAGGCTACTTTTATTCTTCAGCGTTTGGATCTTCCTGATGTGGTTTGATTTGTGCCTATGCCTATGATTTGTAGATTTGTGCCTATGCCCTGTGTGTATTGATGCTTATGTGGGTGTTTTTGTTTTTAAGTCTCTTTTTTAGTGATTTTACTTGCCTGTTCTGGTTTGTACAGCACTTTCGTCAATGTGAGTTGTTTTTAAACGTGCTTTATGAATAAATTTGACTTGACTCGACTTGACTCCTTTGCTGAGAAGCCACACCTCCTTTCGAACACGTTTCCCCACCCCAACAGCCACAACTCCTCGACAGCCTTATCGCTCCATCACTGACGCACAGCTAGTAGAGGGTGTGAGGTCTGGGGGGGGGGGAGCGGGGTTGTGGGGGGTGGGGGTACCTTGCGGACTTGGAACAGCCGGGCGTCGCCGCACAGCTCACAGAACCTCCGCAGCAGCAGGTGCTCCACCGTGTCCCGGCTCAGCACCGTCACCAGCTTACACATGATCTGCAGAACAGGCAGCGGGGATGAGTGCCACGGAGGAGCGCTGGACAGCACCCCTGCTTTCAGACGACCCAACGCCTGCTTTCAGACAACCCAACGCCTGCTTTCAGAGGACCCAACGCCTGCTTTCAGACGACCCAACGCCTGCTTTCAGACGACCCAACGCCTGCTTTCAGACGACCCGACGCCTGCTTTCAGAGAACCCAACGCCTGCTTTCAGAGAACCCAACGCCTGCTTTCAGACGACCCGACGCCTGCTTTCAGACGACCCAACGGCTGCTTTCAGACGACCCAACGCCTGCTTTCAGACGACCCGACGCCCGCTTTCAGACGACCCGACGCCTGCTTTCAGACGACCCGACGCCTGCTTTCAGAGGACCCAACGCCTGCTTTCAGACGACCCGACGCCTGCTTTCAGACGACCCAACGGCGGCTTTCAGACAACCCAACGCCCGCTTTCAGACGACCCGACGCCTGCTTTCAGACGACCCGACGCCCGCTTTCAGACGACCCGATGCCTGCTTTCAGACGACCCGATGCCTGCTTTCAGACGACCCGATGCCTGCTTTCAGACGACCCGATGCCTGCTTTCAGACGACCCGATGCCTGCTTTCAGACGACCCGATGCCTGCTTTCAGACGACCCAACGCCTGCTTTCAGACGACCCAACGCCTGCTTTCAGACGACCCAACGCCCGCTTTCAGACGATCCAACGCCCGCTTTCAGACGACCCAACGCCCGCTTTCAGACGACCCAACGCCTGCTTTCAGACGACCCGACGCCTGCTTTCAGATGCCCCGACGCCAGCTTTCAGACGACCCAACGCCTGCTTTCAGAGGACCCAACGCCTGCTTTCAGACGACCAAACGCCTGCTTTCAGAGGACCCAACACCTGCTTTCAGATGACCCAACGCCTGCTTTCAGAGGACCCAACGCCTGCTTTCAGACGACCCAACGCCTGCTTTCAGACGACCAAACGCCTGCTTTCAGACGACCAAACGCCTGCTTTCAGAGGACCCAACACCTGCTTTCAGATGACCCAACGCCTGCTTTCAGAGGACCCAACGCCTGCTTTCAGAGGACCCAACGCCTGCTTTCAGACGACCCAACGCCTGCTTTCAGACGACCCAACGCCTGCTTTCAGACGACCCAACGCCTGCTTTCAGAGAACCCAACGCCTGCTTTCAGAGGACCCAACACCTGCTTTCAGAGAACCCAACGCCTGCTTTCAGAGGACCCAACGCCTGCTTTCAGAGGACCCAACGCCTGCTTTCAGAGGACCCAACGCCTGCTTTCAGACGACCCAACGCCTGCTTTCTGAGGACCCAACGCCTGCTTTCAGACGACCCAATGCTTATCAGGCCCTCTGCATCTGACACACCTGTCATTAAAGGGTAACTACACCGTATACCACTTTCTTCAGCTGTGAACGTGTTTGTATGCCTACTTTATAATGAAACATTTTAATCAGTGCCATCGTCAACATTTCCGAAATAATAACATTTGGCAAAAAACCAAAAGAAAACGTCTTGGTGCTTCTCGCTAACATGTGAAAAATGCTTTCCGCATTCCACACTGGCCCCGCCCCAATCGTGACACCAGAGTACTTCTCTGGAGATACTACTCCATCATGTCGATCTCAATCAAGAGATTCAATGTTCAGCTGGAAAATTGTTGCTGCCCACAAATTGTCATGTTTACTTCTTAATTCGCCAGAACGCTGCCGGCACCTCATTGGCAAGATTGGTTTCGGCCTCAACGTTTTTCAAACCGGAGAAACAAGGCAGCCTGTTCATAACATTTCTCACCATTTCCACCTGAACAGCCCACTAAAATATGAAAACATCTGAGGACAGAAATAGGCCATGAAATTGCTGAATCTTGATTCATATTTGATCTGCACTGCCTAGTTTGACAGTTTGATCTGGGTGTAATGAGCCACAGCTGTGCTGTACAAATTAATTTGCACATAGAATGCTTTATACAAAAGAGATGGGCACACCTACTCCACCTACCCCAGGAAGCATTTTTCTAAACTGTGTAGTAGGCGGAGCCAGGGTGAAACTGTGAGTACTATTGCTCTTTAACCCCTTCAGGTCAAAGGTCACAAATATGGGATTAGAATGTTCTTAACTGAATATTCTAATGCTGATGTCACAATCGGACATTAAGGCCCTTCAGGATACCCCTCCCCTCCCACTCCTCCACCCCACGCCCCCCCCTCCCCCTGCCCAGTCACCCCCCACCTCACCGCCACAGCCTCGATCTTGTAGTCGTCGTCGCTGCTGGGCTCGGTCAGGTCCAGCAGCACGGGACACACTTTGCCCTCCATGTCGTTTTTGGAGATGAGGCCCTGCTCCAGGAGCACGAGGAGGGCGGCCTGGCTGGTCTTGCGCACCTGCCCAACACAGCGCCGTTACCCCCAGCACAGGAGCCAAACCAGGCCTCCCAACAAGCACCCCTCCAGGGCCCCACATGCCCCACCACTGCTCCACACAGCAGAGTAACCAGGGTGTCAGCCAGCTCTAGCAAATGGCTGACACCCCAGTCAGACCACTGTATGGAGAACTAGTGGAGCATTTGAGACCGCTACGCAAAACTAAGCACACAACTGCGGTCAATTTCATTCTCTTGCCCACGACTTTGAAAAGCTGATTCCATTTTCACTCCACTCAAGACCAGAGATTCTGTAATTTTATCATTTAACACTGATCTGACCTTGTCAATAGTTGGGTGTGCCTATTCACATTTACAAAGACACATCGCTTTGAATAAAAATAAGAGTGTACAACACAACCTTCTAATCTTATGATGGCTGTGCAAGATGAATCCTTTAAAAGTACCACACACAAAAATGGGCACAAAACGCGCTTTTATAACAGTACAGGCTTAGAGTCCACAGCTCTTACCATGCCTTAAATACTTCATGCATGTTTATGTTCTATCATGAATTACTGTGGGTCGAAATGTTATGTCTGCAACTGGATGCATGTATTTAGCACTTTCAAGCCTATTGTTCAGGAACTTAACTACAACAATATTGTTATTATAATTAGTATTATTCTTACTATAGTTCAGTTGTCTCCAACCCTGGTCCTGGAGAGCTACAGGGCCTGCTGGTTTTTGTTTTCACCTTAAAATCAGCACCCAATTGAGACCCAAGACACCAGGTGAGTTGAGTTAACTGTGTAATCGACTGCTCTAATTGATTCATGAAGTGCAGAGTCACTATGAAAACCAGCAGACCCTGTAGCTCTCCAGGACCAAGGTTGGAGACCACTGCTATAGTTAGTAATAGTAGTAACAGTAGCAGTAGTAGCAGTAGCAATAGCATCAGCAGCAGTAGTAGCAGCAGTATCAGCAGTAGTAGCAGCAGTAGCAGTAGTAGTAGTAGTATCCGTAGCAGAAGTAGCAGTAGTATAGCAGTAGTAGTAATAGTAGTAGCAGCAGTAGTAGCAATAGCAGTAGAAGCAGCAGTAGCAGTATCAGCAATACCAACAATAGTAGCAGCAGTCGTAGCAGCAGAACCAGTAGCAATAGCAGTAGCAGCAATAGTAGTAGTAGCAGTATCAGCAATAGTAGCAGTAGTCATAGAAGCAGTAATAGCAGTAGCAGCAATAGTAACAGTAGCAATGCCAGCAATAGCAGTAGTAGCAGTAGCACTAGGAGGAATAGCAGCAGTAGCAGTAGCACCAGTTGCAGTAGCAGCAGTAGTCTGTGTACCTGGTTGTTGGGGTCAGTGAGGTACCGCACTACAATGGGCACCAGGTATCGGGAGAAGGCTGCTGGGAAGTTGGGCCGGCTCTCATGCAGGAACATGGCAATGTTGGGTACCTGCTCCATCAGTTCAGCACGCACTGTGGGTTCTGGAATAATTACAGACAAATCACAGCACTGCACTGTACTGTACAACAAATCACAGCACTGTGCTCTACAACAAATCACAGCACTGCACTGTACAACAAATCACAGCACTGCACTGTACAACAAATCACAGCACTGTCTTGAACAGCAAATCACAGCATTGTCTTGAACAGCAAATCACAGCATTGTCTTGAACAGCATATCACAGTATCACACTCTACAATTTACATACACAAATTACAGCACATGTACATACATGCAGAGCATGCATATTCTCGCTGGCCTTTAGACCACTTGTTTCCAGTACAGGAGGGAAATAACATCAGGGAGCAATCAGCTCCCTGATGTTTTTGGGTAATGAATGTTATCATTAATACTTATGGCTCACACACCCAGTCACCCAAAATTATATTCTGACATTCTATAATTAGAAATTCCCCCAACAATCCTATTTTTGAAGAGACCCCATGTGTTTTCATACCAGTGCCTGTATTCATAAAGCCTCTTGGAGTAGGAGAGCTGATCTAGGATCAGTTTTCTCCAGTGCAGGCACTATCCTTACCCTTCATAAGCGAAACTGAAAAGCTGATCTTAAGTCAGCGCTCCTACATTTTATAAATACAGGCCGTGATCTCAGGAAATCTTGGAATGCTCATGAGAACGGAACAGCATTCATATTTCAGACACTACAAATCGACAAGACTGCAGTCAAGCAAGGCCTTCAAGCAGCACCCACAATTAAACAATGTAATACTGCAGTTTATTTTGGAGGCCACAAGACAATGATTCAGGTAAAGGCGAGAGATAACATGCTCTAAAAACCCATCCAGATTTTCCATGGAGTAGCTAACAAATCTCCTCAGCTTAGCTGCTCTGTACTGAGTAATGTTGCGCTCTGTGACATGTCAAAGTAGCAGACTTTGTGATCAATCATAATAGTTAGGGCCAATACTTTTTATTTTAAAGTGATGTATAAAGAAGTTCTAGTCATCGTTTCATATCTTTTTGCATAGAATTCACAAAAACAATGTCCTTTTCACTACAAGGAAAAATTATCCAGGGGATTTGGCGATTAGCTCAAAGGGGATCAGGTACAGGATTTTATCCCACCACTTGTTTTTTTCATAAAGAGCCCACCCAGCCCCCCCCTTCACCACCTCCAAACAGAAAAGGACAAACATCAACTCCACATGCAACCCAGCAGTCTACGACATGACCCACACGTCATAACGTCATGCCAGAATGTAAGGAGGAAAGGGCGCAGTGAACCACCTCAGCCTTATTCCCCCATTAGATTCAGCATTCCCTGCTTTCAGCCCCTACACACACACACACACACACACACACGTACCTCCATCCTCCGACATCCTGGCAACCGTTTCCATGACAGCGACAAAGTCATTCTCGCTGTCGCTGAACTCGCGCAGCACGTCCAGCAGTCCGCGCGCCACGATCTGCCTGCAGGGGGGACAGGAACCGGAGGCTCAGGACGACAGCGGCGCGATAGGGTGACATAGCTCAGGAGGTAAGACCGATTGTCTGGCAGTCGGAGGGTTGCCAGTTCAAACCCCGCCCTGGGCGTGTCGAAGTGTCCTTGAGCAAGACACCTAACCCCTAACTGCTCTGGCGAATGAGAGGCATCAATTGTAAAGCGCTTTGGATAAAAGCGCTATATAAATGCAGTCCATTTACCATTTCTCACCGCAGCACAAACCGCGTTTGCGTTTAAAGAGCCGCCGATGGCCGCTCGCCAACCGCTACATTTCGAGCGCGGCGGTACTCAGCCACGGGCCCTTTTAGTTTTATCAGTGAACGTGACTGGCGCTAAAGAGGAGGCAGGAAGGAGGCTCATCCTGGAGGTCAAAGTGCAAAGGTCTACAGCAGGGTCTAACGCAGGGGCGGGGAATTCCGGTCCTGGAGGGCCGGTGTGTATGCAGGTTTCAGTTTCTACCAATTACTCAGGCTAAACGGGCTAACTGGCTGCATACACCAACACTGGTTCAGTCAGATTAGATCGCAGTAAAATGTTTCATACGGGGATACAAGAACGGTCTTCTGCCATTTATGGTCAGGAGAAGAAAATTTAGCTAAAATGGTTAGATGCCATAAATGTTCGGGCTAATTCAGCAATTAAGGCCAGAAGTTGGTGTGAAAACCAGAAACGGATATGGCCGGCCCACCTCTGGTCTAACGGGTCGTGACGCTGTTACTGCAGCTTGCCGAGGAAGTATCCTGCGCTCTGCTGGGAATGCCGTCAGGGTTTTCCAGGACTGAGGAATATCCGACAGCCTTCCCAAATTTATTTTACCGTGAAAATAACCGGACAACAACCGCACCTGCCACACTTGATTCTGAACGCTTTTGTCTTTCCAGAGGAAACACCAAACAGTTGTACCAACGCCCATCCCACTCTCCACCCTTCAGAAATTCCGGCTTGTACAGCACCAGTTTCCAATTAAAATTTAGCCATTTTGCAATCATTTCAAACCAAAGCAACTTACAGTAAGTGCTTTCATGTTTTTTTTAATGAGTATTCTTTTTCATTGAGCATTATTTATTTGTTTTTACAAACGGATAGAGTATTTATTAATATATAAGAGATAATATAAAATTTTTCACAAAACCTGTTGGCCTATTGCAAAATACATTTGTTATGATGACTGTTTTTTGGCTTGGCTGGTTGTTTTCACAGCACAAAAACTATTCAAATGAATTTACACAAATGAGATTGTAAAAACAAAGAAATTAGTTAAAATGTATTTGACGTCAGGTCTATACTAAAAGGTAAGTATAAGACAATTACTGCTCCAATTAATTACAGGGGTAACCATATGGAAAGGCAAAACAATAGGGAATTTCTGGCACTGACATTCAGCTTTTCTTGTTTTATTAAAAACGTATTTACCTGTTGAAGACGTTCTCGCTGAAAGCGTATTTCTCAAGCCGTCCCAGAGGGGTGAGGTTATCCTGCCCCGCATCCAGGAAGGCCGTGATCCGAATTCCATCGCACTCTGACCCGTAGTCATCAAACCCAACTGTGGAGGCCAATGAGAAGAACCATGTCAACGCATACTTTCACTATTAGACATGAACACACGTATGAGCGCACACACACACACGCACTTGCACACACGCAGACGCACACACACACACACACACTCGCGCACACACGCACGCACACACACACACACACACACCTGTGGTGCAAGCTGTTGCAGTTAATGCACTTTCTACACAGTCACTGCACAATTTGATTTTTATCAGAGAAGGATCATTCACAATATTGAGTGATAGATGCATTAAAGTTAAACAGCATACAATCTGAAATGTACCACTCAATGTTATCTTTATAAAATCCTCTCCAAAGATTTTTTGAATAAATCTGAATGGCTGAAAGGGGAAATGCTAGACATGTGTGCGCTGGCTAATTTGAATAAATCCATTACTCCACAGTGTGAAAGGCTGCTCTCTGATAAAAATATAAATATTGGAAAGGTGCCTGATTTCTAAGCCAAGACCTTGGCAAGCGCACGCAGTAGAGTTGAATGCAAGTATGAATGTGAACTGCCTGTGTCTTACAAGCTTCCAAATCTATGTTTCAAAGCAAAATATTAAACACGATACACGATTTGGAGCTGTTATGAGAATGTGTATGCCTACACAGACTAAAAATGTGGCCTAACCACTCTTACTCATAACATAGGGTGCCGAGTCCATTCTGTACCTAGGCGGGCACCATCCGTGATGTAGTGGAGGAGGAAATTCCACATGTGGATACACAACACCATTACAGAGGACACCAAGTTCCGTTTCATACCAATTCATAATTTCAACCTCCCATTTGGACCCATTTCACAAATCACAAATCGGTGTCTGCTACCTATTATTCTATGACATGTTAACCAGGGTGTTTTAACAGATTACTTCTAATCTGACTATGCCTCCAGAAATAAAAGGATAAGAGAAAAAAACAGCAGCTTTAGTAAAACATATTTTATGGCTCACAGTTTAGCACAAACATAGACAGTTCCATGCAAGACTAAATGAATCCCATGTAAAACACTGTATGCAAAACACTGGGTTAATATGCAAATGATCCTTGAAAGATTCTGCGTTAAGATTAACGTTTCGTTACAAAATAATCCATTCTGTTACGGAGTGGGGACAATCAAAATACTTACAGTCATCCAAATCATCATGACCATCTTCAAAGTATAAAGACAGACCTAGAACAAATACAATTGTGAATTATACAAAAAAAAAAGTCCTCGCGACCGTTACATTACACTTAAATTACTACGTTCTTACAGGTGGGAAATGCACATGGAGGACAGGTTTAAGCACGCTAATCGTGACCTCCCGTCATTAGGCAGAACATTAGGCAAGCTAGTAAGAATGCAACAAGCTCGTTCCCCAACGCTTGCAAGTAGACACTGTTCAATCACAAATGAAATCCATAACTTTCACACTATCCAGTTCACTGGCTTGGTAAAATGTCGATGTCAATCAGACAATTGATAGCACTAACGCGTCTAACGTCATGATATCCAGCCAGCCTAACTCATGCATGCCGAGCGAGTATCAATGCAAAGTACTCAAGTACAACAGCAAAACGGTCATGGAAAGAAAACTATCTACCAACACAACAGCAAGTATATGATATAGTCTAATTCAGACAACGTGGAAATAAAATATGTACATTTTCGTGCATAGTAGATAGATTCCAGACAAACGGAGAACGGACACAAATCAAAACAAAGAGGAACTGGCACTGACGACCGAGATAAACAGTGAAGTGTAGCGTTAGATAACTCGCGGTATCTAGTTAGCTAACGTCTGCTATACACGCAACTCGGTTTTGAGCGCTATGAAATTTTCTTACTGCTTTGGACCGAAGAAACTAATTGGATTTTCTGTCCTAGTGATCAGCTATGCAGCGCCGAGTAGCTAGCAAGCAATCCAACAAATCCTGGCTAATTGGCTAGCTATCTTAGACTACGTTAGATGGTCGTATCCGAAATAGTAGCTAGCTAGCCACATTCAGTAAACCAGTTAGCTCTCTAGGGTGCGAGTTAACGATAGTCAAAGACAATAAAGCAATTTTTACCTAGCTCGCTCGATACCAAGAACGGGCGAGTATCTATTTTGCAAGATACACGAATTGATACGCAGACTAACAGCCAACGATAGTAAGCGCCAAGTATCGATATAAACTAGATACCTAGTGCTAGCGAGCACCTTGATAGCCGTGAAACTCGTTAAGACTAGGCTCCCTAGCTAAACCACACTCGCCCTCCGCGATGTCACGGCGAACAGTTAAAGACGTATAACGTTATATCGATCATAAAACATCTGTCATGAAATATATATATACAGAATATAATTGATATAGTTCAAAATAAAGTTAGCAAGTTCGCTATATCTATATTACACTTCTCAACGTACCTGCCATCTTGATTTGTAAACTGCACGACTGTCAGGGAAAGCTTGCTACTTCCTGAAATTACTTCCTGGAGCAATTTCTTTTTTAAAAATCTGTTTATATATCATAATTTATCTTTGTGTAGCTGTCATATAATATTCAGCATTGAGAAATAAATGTGCAAATGGGGGAAATGTAGATATTTCATAAACAGAACAAAACAAACAAACAAAAAAAATTCCCAGTTGTCACGTGACTTGACGACGGTCGTTCAAGATGGCGTCAACGACTACATTTTTAACCAGCTAGCCAGCTTTAGCAAGATTATGCGAACTGTCTGTACCGAAATAGCGACGTATCCCTCGTGTGATCCTTAGTACAGGTCAACAGTAACACCTTTGTGTCTGATACCTTCCCACCCACCTGTTACCAAACACAGCTAACCAGCTAGCTAATTAGCTGGCTAACTGGCTTGCTATTTTGTAGCTAAACCAAGTAGCTGGCTGGCTAGGTAGGCAGCTGGGAGGTGTAGTTAGCTATTTTAGCCAGTGTAGTTGGGATGTACATAAAGTTAATGTTGATTTGGAGATTGATATGGCGCTAAGAGAGTTAAAAGTTTGCCTGCTTGGGGTAAGGATTTAACATGTCTGACATTTCATTCTTCGCAAAATTTGCACTGGTTTAAATGTTGACTGAGCTAGTTAGTGCTAACGACTTGTTCTATGCAGCTAGCTAGCGTACTGGCGTAGTTACTGCTACCGATTAGTTTCGTACTGTTATCTATCCAGTTAGCATTTATTGTTTCCCTAAACTGAATAAAGTTAATGATGCAATTTTTGTTGCTTACCAGTAGTGATATGTATGAATTGACTAAAACAAGCGGGGCTGCCTGATAAGTATATGGTTGGGAAAACATCTATGTGTGCACTAGCTGGCTCAGTTAACGAACAAGTTAAATTGATTTAATGTTTTTTTTTTACTTAAAACAGTTTTGTCTTAGAAATTAATAAACTTGAGGTTGACTGTGGTTTCTGCCTATGGCCAGTATTCCACGTTGATAAAAACATGAATATGATAAATATTTGAACCTTGAATTCAAGTCAGCCTGAAGCTTTTGCTAGCAATGTATTGCCTTGAAATTGGAAGTGTGTGCAATTATTTAGGCATGAATTTAGGTAAAGCTTACAAACACGATCTCCCTGGAAATAAAATACGAAGTGGCTCAAGAAATGCAACTTAATGCTGAAGTGTTTAACCTGCCAAACCACCGTTACCATCAACACATTTCTGTGGAAAGTGCTTATTCAGCATTGCATGAATTGTCAGGGTTTGCCTTTTTTGAAAGATGAGTTTGTTTTGATTACTTTTTCTCTTTTTTTTTTGTTGACATATACATGAATGTTTTTGGTGTTGCAGGACACTGGAGTAGGAAAATCGAGCATTGTGTGGAGGTTTGTGGAAGACAGCTTTGACCCCAACATCAATCCAACAATTGGGTAAGTTATATTGTAGAGGTTAATGGTTTTATCAGAGATGTTTGTCAGTTGTCAAATTTTGGTTGGATTTGGCAGTGCTGTTGCAAATTGCAGTAAATAGGCCACATAAATAGCATATGAACAAAGGTATTTTGTTACGATGCTGAATTCTTGGTTGGGGATTTTTGATGCTCATCTTGAAAAAGCTGCTTGTGCATATTTTATATAAAGTATGCCCATAGAAATCACATTCTGATTAAAATGGTTGTGTTTTTGATTGAGTTTTTGAGCCATTTCTGGGACGCCATAAATCTTCAGTGACATTGAGTTCAGTAATTTATTTACATATGATATTTTCTATATGGTTCGATATCATTGCGTTCTCACTTCTATAGTAAATGTTGGCATCCGTGTATCATCAGATAATCTGATATGTCAGATGTACAAAAGTAGCATAGTAATGGACCTGTATTTTGACCAGTTTATCCACAAGCCCCATTTTGAAATCAGCCCTCACCAGTTCTCTTCTGACCCTGTTGTGTGTCATTAAGCCAACGCATGTCTTTCTGCATGAAACCCATTGGCTACTCATAACCAGACCAATGTTATTAATGTGCATGCAGTGTTGATCGTGATGGTTACGCATGCAATTGAGTTGAGTTGATTGACTTCCAGGGCATCGTTTATGACAAAGACAGTGCAGTACCAGAATGAACTGCACAAATTCCTTATCTGGGATACAGCAGGCCAGGAAAGGGTAAGCAGCCTTTACTTCCTTTTGTGATGTCATAATGGGAGGGCGGGTACGTTAGCAGTTTGATTCCATGTACCTACATTATCTTGGCTGGCTCACATTAGCTCCTATGTGTACTGAACAAAGAAGAAGCACTATATTAATAATAATGGGGTCGTCATGCTGAGTGAGTGGTGGTGTTTTTGGCTACTTAGGATAGGCAGCTACATATTCAGCTACTGTACTGTAACAGGTTGTCAGTTTAACACCTACATAGCTAGCGACCAACCAAGTTCCTTATGATAAAATGACCTGCAGTTGTCATGAATGATTACTGAGTGACTGGCTAGCTGTGTGAAATCTGACGGAGAGTGTTAAACTCAAACGCTGGGTTGTGGCTATAGCTAGCGAATGTGAATTTTAGCTCAGCTCCCTTTAGCTGTCTATAGTGTTCACCCGTTGCTATCTGGCCACACTTCTCGTCCATTTTAAGAATTTTTAGAGGTGTGTTACTGCGAAGACAAACACCATTTTTTCTGTTCCTTAAGCTAAAAAATGAACATAAAATAAAAATGCTACTGGACACGTGCTGTCATCAACTGGCTGAAAATATTATTTGAAATGAGACTGTAGGGACTGAAATCAGGGCTGCAGTTACAAAAGAAAGAAGTCACCGAAAGTGAGATTTTCAAAACGTGGTCTGTCGTTGATAAAATTAGATTTTCCTCAGATGTGCCATATAGAGAAACCGTTGCAGTAGTATTTTCATTCTAGAAGAAGTTGTCATACAGATGTGGTCCTCCGCTGTTACCAATGACTGTCCCACACTCTAGGGCATGGATACTCAAATCTGAATCCAAATCCAAATCCGGCCCTGGTTTTCTTTTACTCCAGGTAATTAACTGAACAATTTTAGTGCTGCTGATTGGCCGGACTGTGTTCACACCTGACTCTTAGGTAAAGGGTTAGGGTGGTAGGGTGGTAAACCAGCAGTTCTTGGACCTTGAGGACTGTGATTTGAGTGACGGGGGTTCTGGGGTGAAACCGTGCTCCTGGATTGGCACAGATGTTCCCGGTTTCTGCTCCATCTGAACCCCTCGCTACATAATTAAAGTTATCGTGAGACTGAATGCACACAGGTGACCGAGAGCTTGAGGTGCTCCGTCATTCACAGTTCAGATGGAGCATTCAGGCTGGGTCTGTTACTAATCAGCCAAACTGTGCCTTCTGGGGTGGAATATAGAGCTGACGTATCTCTGGCACCACAGGGTCAGTGTTACCTGCCTCTGCTCCACATAATTCCAAAATGGACACTATAGAAACACCTCCGCCACAAAAACTGTGCAGCTTTGAAACCTCTTGTGTCAACTTGAAAGTCCAGTTCCTGTGACCATTTTGGTATGAAAGGTTGGAGGCGGTTATGCTGATAAATGAGTCACCTTTTAAACCCGGTGATGTCGAACTCCAGTCCTGGAGAGCTGCTGCTTCTGCTGATTTCTATGTTTGCACTTAAGTGATTCATTTGACATTGATTGCAAAAAGAGCCCACTAATGTTGTTTCCAAGGCTTAAGCAGACTACTGATTAAACCAGAAGACACGATGCACTCCTGCAGGACTAGAGTTTGACACCCCGTATGTTAAACCTGTTAATGAAAAAGGATCCCTCTGTGGCTTTGCTCAGCTGGCTTCCCTCAGAACGACTGCTCCTACTGTGCAATGGAGAAGTGTGGCCAAAAACCATTGGTTCGGCAGTTTATGATCGAGTGAAATGCAGAACGGAAAATGATTATTCATGAAAATATCGGTGATGTAGATCTTGTACGTGGCAGTAACACGCACTGGGGGGAGGGCAGGGGATACAGATGGGGGCGGAGGGATGGATCCTGTTGGTATCGTGTCATAGGTACTTAGGCGGAGCCAGCCAGGGGGAAAACAGTCCCACGTCAGTCGGCGTTCTGAGTCGGGACCCATTGTAGATAAAGCTAGCCGTCATTGCTATTTTATTATGATGTCCGCAGATTACATCGAATCGTTGTTTCCTAAAGACCAGCAAAGGTATTTTTGCAAAATAAGCCTGATAGGATGTCCTTATGCTGTCCTTATGCGGTTACAGAGTGGAAAAAAGGCCCAACTCACTGGCCTGAGTCATTCATCTGACTGTTTTAATCCCCCAGTAAGGAACCATGTCGACTACATTACGATGCACGCCAAGTCAGCTAATATTAGCTAGCTGGCCATAACCACACGGTTTCACTTTGAGCAATCATAGTGACATTTTGTGAGTAACTTGGTGGTGCTTTGACAGCCACGACAGGTGAAACCCATGCTAGCTATCTCTGCTTGACGTGGCCCTTTTGCTGAAATTGAAGAAAAAAATATACAAAAATTGGAAAATACTACAATTAAAAAAGCTATGTACAATTATAAAAACTAGTCTACCTTAATCTTAACAATGAACAAACGATAAATCTACTAGCCTGCTACTAAACTACTAAAATACCTAATCTGCAGCTAAAGAACTATAGAAAATGGAACTAGAGGAAAGACTAAAAAGTAGTATCCAGGCTGTCACAACTCGACCACAGGCAGTTTGAAATGAGCAGGATAATTTGTGCAGTCCTATTATTTCAGTTTGAATAAAGAATTCTTACCTGTCAGTCCAGAAGAGGGGTAGAGGTGGGGCCCTATGACCCCAGAAGAGGGGTAGAGATGGGGCCCTATGACTCCAGAAGAGGGGCGGAGATGGGGCCCTATGACTCCAGAAGAGGGGTAGAGGTGGGGCCCTATGACTCCAGAAGAGGGGTGTAGATGGGGGCCTATGACTCCAGAAGAGGGGTGTAGATGGGGGCCTATGACTCCAGAAGAGGGGTGGAGATGGGGCCCTATGACTCCAGAAGAGGGGTGGAGATGGGCCCCTATGACTCCGAGAGGGTGTGGAGATGGGGCCCTATGACTCCAGGAGGAGGCTGGAGATGGGGCCCTATGACTCCAGAAGAGGGGCGGAGATGGGGCCCTATGACTCCAGAAGAGGGGTGGAGATGGGGCCCTATGACTCCAGAAGAGGGGTGGAGATGGGGCCCTATGACTCCAGAAGAGGGGTGGAGATGGGGCCCTATGACTCCAGAAGAGGGGCGGAGATGGGGCCCTATGACTCCAGAAGAGGGGCGGAGATGGGGCCCTATGACTCCAGAAGAGGGGCGGAGATGGGGGCCTGTGACTCCAGAAGAGGGGTGGAGATGAGGCCCTATGACTCCAGAAGAGGGGCGGAGATGAGGCTTTGACCTGCTTGTGTAAAAGCGTTTTCACATGCCCCGGGTGTGTCCCGGGTGTGGGCTGGGCTGGGCTCCAAGCGAAACTCCGCTTTTCACCTCTAGATGGCAGTGCATAGCACTTTCTTTTGCACAAAATGTGGTGTTTCGGCTTAATTAGATGTCAGTTTTTTAAAATTTATTATAGGACTTACATGATTTATCAAATGGACATGGGATACTCAGCATTAAAATGTGATTTAGTGTTTATTATCCCTCTAAAGTCCTACATTGCAAAATTGAACACCATAAATAAGCAGCCCAATATAATTTGGTAATGTATCATACAGAGCATCAAGCATTCGCACTACGTTTGTATATTATGTGATAGAGTCTTATGAATATGGATATAAAGCAGGGCTGTTAGAGACCAGACCTGGAAGGCTGCAGTGTCTGCAGGTTTCTGTGATTTCCAGAAGGTCAGCAGCCCATAATGCTTTGAGGAAAAGGCAGCCAATCAGCAGCTTAAACAAACCACTTGTGCTGTAGTGCACTAAAAACCAAAAGACGCCGTGTCTCTACAGGACTGGAGTCTGGCGCCCATGTTATAGAGTATTAAATCTAATAACATCATTGCCTCCCTTGTGATAAATGTTCTAGCAAAGAACCAAACTCAGTTAGTCATGGATTGCAGTATATTAAATGATAAGCTGTCAGTTATTTCATATGAGATTAGAAAAGATTTATTTCGTTTTTTTGCTCAAGGTTTCTTCCTGTTTCCAGCCAGGGAGTTTTTCCCTGCCACTGTCACCCTGAGCATGCCCTTGGGGGTTCAGGCCTGGAGCTCTGTAAAGCTTTTAGACAATGCCCTTTGTAAAAAGTGCTATCCAAATAAATTTTAATTGAATTGAAGAATGAATTGTTATTGTAGTAAACGATCGGAACAGAATGGCAACAGAGTGTGGTCTTTAAAACAGTTCCGCACAGCACCGTTCTGCATGAAGAAAGCCACCTGCGTGGTCCTTTGGAAAAATTAATGAAGTTCACTATTGGAATATGCATTATTTGGCCTGCGATATATTCATTTGACATTATTCATTTGCACTACATGTTTCATGTGAAACAAAGTCTTGTCAGGAGTAACAGCGCTTTCATGTCCTCATTTGTCAAATAGCACCATCTAGTGGTACTACCACACATCTAGTACATTGTGTTGCACAGAATGGCGGAGTTGTCTTTGGACTTGGGATGACTGATGGATGTTATGAAGCTATGGGTCAGTGTAATGAGAACAGTTTTTAATGTTCTGCAACAACAGTCAGAACTGACAAAATATTGGATAATTTCCTTCAATAAAATAAATGAGCTCTTAATCTCTTAATCAATTGAGGTTGTTGAAAATGTGTTCTAACATAATTGCGTGGTTAAACTTAAATTCAGGTTTGGCTTGTGTGCCTTTTGCTGTCAGTAAACATTCATTTTACACAGAGGGTTTCATGTTTCCACATTCTCAGCAAATGGGACCCAACTGATCTCACCCGTCAGTTGAATCAATTAAACAAATATTTGAAAAGAATAAGTTGGTTTGACCCATTGATTTTCCTGGGATGTGAATATGGGACGTTTATTTTTAAGGGCATACATAGCTATTTCTGTCATAATGTGGCTTTAGGGGGGTAGTTCATCCTTCATTAGATGTAAAAAATAAAAAGTTAAATTAAGAGTAGTTGGTGCCTAATTAAGAGCAGTTAGCTGCTCATTACAATACAGAGCTCGTTACTTTGGCTGGAACAAAAACCATCATTATTTGCTGTATATTGGTCAATGGTGTGATGTGTACATTTTGAGTCCAAATGCAATATTTGTCCAAGAAGATAATAGCGGCGTGATCTATAGATCGCAAGAATGCGCTGCAGTGAGCAGCAAACAATTCTGTAGAACCGCTTCTTTTTTTTCCTACAGCTTTATTAGAGTTAATGACAAAATGAAATAAAAGAGGTTGTTTGCCACCTTATTTTTTTGCCATTCGTGGGGCAATTCGCACCTAAAAGTAGTGAATGTTAGAGTAGAGTATATTCGCACGCCCTGTTACTTGTACCTTTTAAGTGGCACAGAATATTGCGTGTTTAGAGGTGCCAGACTGCAGCCTGTAGTGAACAGACGGACCTCGCTGTGCTTTCTGTGCTGTGTTCTGTACGCGCAGCTCAGAGGGGCTGTTTGGTACCTCGCGGCTGGGTCACTGGCTCTGCCAGGCCCATGGTTAGCGTAGCGCACTGAGCTCCCCGCACCTCTGCAGGCCCATGGTTAGCATAGCGCACCGAGCTCCCCACACCTCTGCAGGCCCATGGGTAGCGTAGCTCACCGTGCTCCCCACACCTCTGCAGGCCCATGGTTAGCATAGCGCACCGAGCTCCCCACACCTCTGCAGGCCCATGGTTAGCATAGCGCACCGAGCTCCCCGCACCTCTGCAGGCCCATGGGTAGCATAGCGCACCGAGCTCCCCGCACCTCTGCAGGCCCATGGTTAGCATAGCGCACCAAGCTCCCCGCACCTCTGCAGGCCCATGGGTAGCATAGCGCACCGAGCTCCCCGCACCTCTGCAGGCCCATGGGTAGCATAGCGCACCAAGCTCCCCACACCTCTGCAGGCCCATGGTTAGCGTAGTGCACAGAGCTCCCCACACCTCTGCAGGCCCATGGTTAGCGTAGTGCACCGAGCTCCCCACACCTCTGCAGGCCCATGGTTAGCATAGCTCACCGAGCTCCCCACACCTCTGCAGGCCCATGGTTAGCGTAGTGCACAGAGCTCCCCACACCTCTGCAGGCCCATGGTTAGCGTAGTGCACAGAGCTCCCCACACCTCTGCAGGCCCATGGTTAGCGTAGTGCACTGAGCTCCCCACACCTCTGCAGGCCCATGGTTAGCGTAGCGCACAGAGCTCCCCACACCTCTGCAGGCCCATGGTTAGCGTAGTGCACCGAGCTCCCCACACCTCTGCAGGCCCATGGTTAGCGTAGCGCACGAGCTGTCCGCACCTCTGCAGGCCCATGGTTAGCATAGCGCACCGAGCTCCCCACACCTCTGCAGGCCCATGGTTAGCATAGCGCACGAGCTGCCCGCACCTCTGCAGGCTCATGGTTAGCATAGCGCACCGAGCTCCCCACACCTCTGCAGGCCTATGGTTAGCATAGCGCACCAAGCTCCCAGCACCTCTGCAGGCGCACTCGGGTTCCCACAGGTACAGGCAGCCGTGTGGGCCGTACTGAGCATCAGCCTGTTTGGGAGGAAAGTAAACAAACAGACACAAATGCAGGTGGCCCGGATGTGGTTCTGAGGCCAGCTGCTGTTCTCCCAGGTCTCTCCTGGATGGCGTCCCCACGTGTAGGTGACCCGTGTGTAGGTGACCCGTGTGTAGGTGACCCGTGTAGGTGACCCGTGTGTAAGTGACCTGCGTGTAGGTGACCTGTGTGTAGGTGACCCGCGTGTAGGTGGTCTGCGTGTGGGTGACTCGTGTGTAGATGACCTGTGTGTAGGTTGTCTGTGAGTAGGTGACCCGCATGTAGGTGGTCTGTGTGTAGGTGACCCGTGTGTAGGTGACCCGTGTGTAAGTGACCCGTGTGTAGGTGACCCGCGTGTAGGTGTCTGCGTGTAGGTGACCTGCGTGTAGGTGACCTGCGTGTAGGTGACCTGCGTGTAGGTGGTCTGCGTGTAGGTGGTCTGCGTGTAGGTGATCTGTGTGTAGATGACCTGTGTGTAGGTGACCTGTGTGTAGGTGACCCACGTGTAGGTGACCCGCGTGTAGGTGACCCACGTGTAGGTGACCTGTGTGTAGGTGGTCTGCGTGTAGGTGACTCGCCTGTAGGTGACCTGTGTGTAGGTGGTCTGCGTGTAGGTGACTCGCGTGTAGGTGACCTGTGTGTAGGTGGTCTGTGTGTAGGTGACCCGTGTGTAGGTGACCCGTGTGTAGGTGACCCGTGTGTAGGTGACCCGTGTGTAGGTGACCCGTGTGTAGGTGATCTGTGTGTAGGTGGTCTGTGTGTAGGTGGTCTGCGTGTAGGTGACTCGCGTGTAGGTGACCTGTGTGTAGGTGGTCTGCGTGTAGGTGACCTGTGTGTAGGTGGTCTGTGTGTAGGTGATCTGTATGTAGGTGGTCTGTCTGTAGGTGACCCGCGTGTAGGTGGTCTGTGTGTAGGTGACCCACGTGTAGGTGAACCATGTGTAGGTGACCTGCGTGTAGGTGGTCTGTGTGTAGGTGACCCGTGTGTAGGTGGTCTGTGTGTAGGTGACCCGCGTGTAGGTGACCCGCGTGTAGGTGACCCATGTGTAGGTGGTCTGTGTGTAGGTGACCCATGTGTAGGTAGTCTGTGTGTAGGTGACCCGCGTGTAGGTGACCCATGTGTAGGTGGTCTGCGTGTAGGTGGTCTCCGTGTAGGTGACCCGCGTGTAGGTGGTCTGTGTGTAGGTGACCCGCGTGTAGGTGACCTGCGTGTAGGTGGTCTCCGTGTAGGTGACCCGCGTGTAGGTGGTCTGTGTGTAGGTGACCCATGTGTAGGTGGTCTGCGTGTAGGTGACCTGTGTGTAGGTGGTCTGTGTGTAGGTGACCCGTGTGTAGGTGGTCTGCGTGTAGGTGACCCGTGTGTAGGTGACCCGTGTGTAGGTGGTCTGCGTGTAGGTGACCCGTGTGTAGGTGGTCTGTGTGTAGGTGGTCTGTGTGTAGGTGACCCGTGTGTAGGTGACCCGTGTGTAGGTGGTCTGTGTGTAGGTGACCCGTGTGTAGGTGACCCGTGTGTAGGTGACCCGTGTGTAGGTGGTCTGCGTGTAGGTGACCCGTGTGTAGGTGACCCGTGTGTAGGTGGTCTGCGTGTAGGTGGTCTGTGTGTAGGTGACCCGTGTGTAGGTGACCTGTGTGTAGGTGGTCTGCGTGTAGGTGACCCATGTGTAGGTGGTCTGCGTGTAGGTGACCCATGTGTAGGTGGTCTGTGTGTAGGTGACCCGTGTGTAGGTGACCCGTGTGTAGGTGACCCGTGTAGGTGACCCGTGTGTAAGTGACCTGCGTGTAGGTGACCTGTGTGTAGGTGACCCGCGTGTAGGTGGTCTGCGTGTGGGTGACTCGTGTGTAGATGACCTGTATGTAGGTTGTCTGTGAGTAGGTGACCCGCATGTAGGTGGTCTGTGTGTAGGTGACCCGTGTGTAGGTGACCCGTGTGTAAGTGACCCGTGTGTAGGTGACCCGCGTGTAGGTGTCTGCGTGTAGGTGACCTGCGTGTAGGTGACCTGCGTGTAGGTGGTCTGCGTGTAGGTGGTCTGCGTGTAGGTGGTCTGCGTGTAGGTGATCTGTGTGTAGATGACCTGTGTGTAGGTGACCTGTGTGTAGGTGACCCGCGTGTAGGTGACCCACGTGTAGGTGACCTGTGTGTAGGTGGTCTGCGTGTAGGTGACTCGCCTGTAGGTGACCTGTGTGTAGGTGACCTGTGTGTAGGTGGTCTGCGTGTAGGTGACTCGCGTGTAGGTGACCTGTGTGTAGGTGGTCTGCGTGTAGGTGACCCGTGTGTAGGTGACCCGTGTGTAGGTGACCCGTGTGTAGGTGACCTGCGTGTAAGTGACCTGCGTGTAGGTGATCTGTGTGTAGGTGGTCTGTGTGTAGGTGGTCTGCGTGTAGGTGACTCGCGTGTAGGTGACCTGTGTGTAGGTGGTCTGCGTGTAGGTGACCTGTGTGTAGGTGGTCTGTGTGTAGGTGATCTGTATGTAGGTGGTCTGTCTGTAGGTGACCCGCGTGTAGGTGGTCTGTGTGTAGGTGACCCACGTGTAGGTGAACCATGTGTAGGTGACCTGCGTGTAGGTGGTCTGTGTGTAGGTGACCCGTGTGTAGGTGGTCTGTGTGTAGGTGACCCGCGTGTAGGTGACCCATGTGTAGGTGGTCTGTGTGTAGGTGACCCATGTGTAGGTGGTCTGTGTGTAAGTGACCCGTGTGTAGGTGGTCTGTGTGTAGGTGACCTGTGTGTAGGTGACCCGCGTGTAGGTGACCCATGTGTAGGTGGTCTGCGTGTAGGTGGTCTCCGTGTAGGTGACCCGCGTGTAGGTGACCTGCGTGTAGGTGGTCTCCGTGTAGGTGACCCGCGTGTAGGTGGTCTGTGTGTAGGTGACCCATGTGTAGGTGGTCTGCGTGTAGGTGACCTGTGTGTAGGTGGTCTGTGTGTAGGTGACCCGTGTGTAGGTGGTCTGCGTGTAGGTGACCCGTGTGTAGGTGGTCTGCGTGTAGGTGACCCGTGTGTAGGTGGTCTGCGTGTAGGTGGTCTGCGTGTAGGTGACCCGTTTGTAGGTGACCTGTGTGTAGGTGGTCTGTGTGTAGGTGACCCGTGTGTAGGTGACCCATGTGTAGGTGGTCTGCGTGTAGGTGGTCTGCGTGTAGGTGACCTGTGTGTAGGTGGTCTGCGTGTAGGTGACCCGCGTGTAGGTGACCTGTGTGTAGGTGGTCTGCGTGTAGGTGACCCATGTGTAGGTGGTCTGCGTGTAGGTGACCCATGTGTAGGTGGTCTGTGTGTAGGTGACCCGCGTGTAGGTGGTCTGTGTGTAGGTGACCCGCGTGTAGGTGACCCGCGTGTAGGTGGTCTGTGTGTAGGTGACCCGTGTGTAGGTGGTCTGTGTGTAGGTGACCCGCGTGTAGGTGGTCTGCGTGTAGGTGAGCGAGCTGCAGGTAAACCCGCCGTTCAGCCTGGCGGCGCGGCCCCGGTGTCAGCTGGGTGCCCGGGGCCCTGGTGCTCAGGGGGGAAGTGAATTCAGCGTAATCTAAGACGAGGGACGCGCAGGAAACCGGAGCGGCCCCTTAGCCCCGCCCCCCGCCCCCCTGCCACACCGTCCGGCTGCTCTCCTGGTTACCGTGACACCCGAGCGCTTAGCGACCCCGGAGGAGAATCGCCCTGCCCCCCAGGCTGTTTATTTCAGCAGCACGCTACAGTATCAGCATTACACCGTATAACACAGCCAGCGCTCTCCACTGCACTCGCCAAGATTCAGATTCAGATGAAGATTCAGAATCGGCTAACATCCCAACCCGAGGAGGCTTGGCTCGGGAGAGGAGCTCTACGACTCTGACTCGCATCCATAAATCATCTCTAAGCAGCAGTGTGGATCTGGGGCGGTTTCCCTTGCTCAGATCCTCTCCATTAGGAGCGAAAGAGGAGGGCTGATCCTAGAGAAGAGCGTCTACTCTGGGACTCTTTAGGAACCTGGGCCCGGATTCATATGATCCAGAGCAGGCGAGACGTGTGAATCAGATTCATAAGATCTGGTGCAGGCGAGACGTGTGAATCGGATTCATATGATCTGGTGCAGGCGAGACGTGTGAATCAGATTCATACGATCTGGTGCAGGCAAGATGTGTGAATCAGATTCATAAGATCTGGTCCAGGTGAGACGTGTGAATCAGATTCATATGATCCAGAGCAGACAAGACGTGTGAATCAGATTCATATGATCTGGTGCAGGCAAGACATGTAAATCAGATTCATACGATCTGGTGCAGGCGAGACGTGAATCAGATTCATACGATCTGGTGCAGGCAAGACGTGTGAATCAGATTCATAAGATCCGGTCCAGGTGAGACGTGTGAATCAGATTCATATGATCTGGTGCAGGTGAGACGTGTGAATCGGATTCATATGATCTGGTGCAGGCGAGACGTGTGAATCAGATTCATACGATCTGGTGCAGGCAAGATGTGTGAATCAGATTCATAAGATCTGGTCCAGGTGAGACGTGTGAATCAGATTCATATGATCCAGAGCAGACAAGACGTGTGAATCAGATTCATATGATCTGGTGCAGGCAAGACATGTAAATCAGATTCATACGATCTGGTGCAGGCGAGACGTGAATCAGATTCATACGATCTGGTGCAGGCAAGACGTGTGAATCAGATTCATAAGATCCGGTCCAGGTGAGACGTGTGAATCAGATTCATATGATCTGGTGCAGGTGAGACGTGTGAATCAGATTAATAAGATCCGGTCCAGGTGAGACGTGTGAATCAGATTCGAGCCGTATACAAGCTCCCCCCCCCCCGTGGGCAGGGCTACAATCCCTCGCCCTACGATCTCTCAGCTGTGGTCTACCTGTTACTCCCTCTGCTGTGTACCTGTCCGAATTAATAAACAGCAGGAAAGGAGGCAGGCCTGTTCACTCTGCTTAAAAAAAAAAAAGATGCATTTGTAGGAACCCCTGAGAACTGGCCGCGCACTGTATGGGTGTGAGGATGTGGTGTCTGATGCAGTGCAGGTGGGGTTTGGAGTTCAGCGTTAGTGGAGCCAGGAGGCAGTGAAACAGGAGGTGTGTTCTCCGCCTGCTCTTTTAAAGATGGGGTACAGAGCAGCACCCCATTCCCAGTTGCCGCTCATTTTCACCCCTCCTAAAGAAGGCGGGGCCTGTGGAGGAGGGTACGTTAAAGATTGGGGGGGGGGGGCTGAAATCGAAGCGTCCGGAAGGATTATCCTGTCCTCCTTTTATAGACCCCATAAGCGCTTAGAACATTCCAGAAATATCAGACAGTCTCACATAGGATGCCAGTCCCATAATTCAACAGCTAATCTGCACACTGGTAGGGGGGAAAAGATCGGGGGTGTATTTTATAGCTTTTGGGGCCAGATGTGTGTGATAGATCGCCCACATCATGGGGGGGGGGGGGAGGACCACACAGGACTGGGGTCTGGGTTGCCAGTTTGACAGGCACTTTCCCTTTCCTACACTCAGCCAATCTGGCATTCCTGAAGTAGTCTCCCTGCCAGTACAAACTCTGTGTGGAACCTGGAAATGGTGCCATTGCAAGCAAATAAAAAAGCCATAATTAAAAATAAGTATGTATTTGTCGCTATATGTGTGCTTCATACACTTTATATATGTCTTTTAGGTATATTTACTGTACAGGAATATAAACCTTTCAGGGCCTGCTGAGGGCTTTTCTGAAACTGGCTATGTTTACCCAGTTTTGTTTTTGGGTTTTTCTGTCTGTGACCATTCACAGAGCATATTGTGCCAGTCAGTCTCCCGTTCAGGCCAGATCTTCAGATTCATATTCCACACATGCGATCAGCATAAGCAGCTGTTTTGGTCATATTTGTGTGTTGTACATGCTGCAGTTTCCTTCTGCTGTCTAGCCAATATAGTCCCATTCAGAAGTAGCAGAGCTGTTATCTGTCTTATGGTACAAACAGGCCCCTCATCCACCCTTACTGAAGACCAATGCAAAGAAAACGGCCCTTTTTGCATGTTTAATTTGAGAATTGCGTATTCTGCCTTTTATTTCACCGTTTGGTGTATCCTTTACTATATCATCTTCATGTTTGTTTTCTGCAAAGCAACTACAAAAAAATGCTGCAGAGAAATTGTTTATTGCTGTTCATTCTTGTCGAGACAATGCAGTATGTTTTTGAAAATGTTCAGTTATTGTTCCGTAATTCCACACTCTGGAGCAGACAGGTTTTGAGCCGTTTACTGAACTCAGCGAACGTATCAAGGACATTGCTATTGCCACAATACCTATTTGAAGTTAGTTGAAAATACAGTTAGAGGTTTTTTTAAAAGTATAAATGGAATTCAGGGAATCCTTGCGATGTCTGTTTAACTGAATCAGACCATCTTTCACTCATGGTTCGGACCAACAGTTTTTGATCTATGGTTTGGAACAGTATGGTTAATATTCTATGGTTTGGAACAGTATGGTTAATGTTCTGTGGTTTGGAACAGTGTGGTTTCTGATCTATGGTTTGGAACAGTATGGTGTCTGATTGGTTTGGAATAGGAAAGTGCGTAACTGTGAATCAAAGCTGCTGTCACACAGTCATGGTTAAAGCCTTGTTGTGATGCTGCCAGGCCCAGGGGGTACATCATGTGTCATTGTACGCCACAAGCAATCCCAAGAACCCCCAACCATCCAGCGAGCCCGGCTGCCAGAACCCTTCACTATCCTCTCCAGCTACCAGCATGTCTCAGCCAGACCTGCTTCTCATTTGGAGTTACTGAGGCAGGCGTCTGCTAATTGCTGCTGTTTTCAAGCTAGAACACTTAAGCTTTGGGAAAATATTAGGCCTATACCAAACAAAACAAGCCCAAAACTGGTGTGCTTAAACTATATTTCTTTAACTTAAAAAATGGTGCACAGCCTGTTTTTGTTGGATTTTCTTTCTTGACGCTCTGGTCTAAAACTACACACCATTCCATAAATATGGAGGCTCTGGCCAGCTCTGCCGCACAGTGCTCAAGTGTCTCCTGATCACTGCCACATGCAAGTGTTTCCCAGAATGCCCTGCATCCTTCCAGAGCCACACCATCTGCGATGTTTCACGTCACGGTACGCTTTTCTTCTCAGCTCTTTCTTTTAAAAAAAGCAGTTAGGCTCGGCCATTTTGTACGAGGGTAACGGTCTTATTCCTTCTCCGGGGGAGGGCCAGTGCCTGGTCGCCAGAAGTGTTTTTTTTCCCTCTGAGTTGCGTCGCTCTGCCACCACACTAACCAGAGCGAGATGCTAGCGGTCTGTCGGTGCTGGAAAGCCCCTTCAGCGTCCCCACCGTGGGCGTGTGTGGAAGTGCGGCTCATTACGGCTGATTCACACACTCAGCTCCCCTGCCCCCTCACCTTTAACGCCCAGCCGAGCTCTGGAGCTTCCTGTGATCTCCCCAAAACACCAACCGTGTGTGTGTAATCTCCTCATCACCCCAGCTGTGTGTGTGTAATCTCCCCATCACCCCAGCTGTGTGTGTGTAATCTCCCCATCACCCCAGCTGTGTGTGTGTAATCTCCCCATCACCCCAGCTATGTGTGTGATCTCCCCATCACCCCAGCTGTGTGTGTGTAATCTCCCCATCACCCCAGCTGTGTGTGTAATCTCCCCAAAACACTAGCTGTGTGTGTGTAATCTCCCTATCACCCCAGCTGTGTGTGTGTAATCTCCCCAAAACACCAGCTGTGTGTGTGTGTAATCTCCCTATCACCCCTGCTGTGTGTGTGTAATCTCCCCAAAACACCAGCTGTGTGTGTGTGTAATCTCCCCATCACCCCAGCTGTGTGTGTAATCTCCCCAAAACACTAGCTGTGTGTGTGTAATCTCCCTATCACCCCAGCTGTGTGTGTGTAATCTCCCCAAAACACCAGCTGTGTGTGTGTGTAATCTCCCCAGCTGTGTGTGTGTAATCTCCCCATCACCCCATCACCCCAGCTGTGTGTGTGTAATCTCTCCATCACCCCAGCTACTTGTGTGTAATCTCCCTCCCCATCACCCCAGCTGTGTGTGTGTAATCTCATCATCTCTCCAGCTGTGTGTGTGTAATCACCCCATCAACTCATCTGTGTGTGTGTGTGTGTGTGTGTAATCTCCCCATCTCTCCATCTGTGTGTGTGTAATCACCCCATCACCTCATCTGTGTGTGTGTAATCTCCCCAACTGCAAGGTGTACCTACAGTTTACTTGGAATTAACTAATTTGAAGTTAAGCGATGTCAATGTTATTTTGAGTGAATCTCATACTGGACCACAGACATATTTAATGTATTTCCCTGATATACAGTAAAACTACTAAAATTTATAGTAGTACAGCCGAGCAGATGTCTGATCTCACTTAGCTCAGGTAAGGGGGTCGGTGAAACAGGAAGCATTGTCAGGCCTGCAGCAGGGCTGTGTCTGTGCTGGTAGGGCGCCCTCTGGAGGTGTGGAGACCTGGTGGTAGGTAGTTGTAATCAATACTGTTTTTTACTGTTGGTTTATATTTTAATTAGATGGTTGCTTTTGGTAATGCCCTGCATATGCGTGGTCATGCCAAGAAAGCATTTTTGATTTTGAATTATATTTGACTTGAATTGTATTTGAAGTTGAATTTGTCTCTCTCTCCCTCCCTCTCTCCCTCTCTCTCTCCCTCCCTCCCTCCCTCAGTTTCGAGCCTTGGCACCAATGTACTACCGCGGCTCTGCAGCAGCCATTATTGTGTATGACATCACCAAAGAGGTACGACTTCCTGCTTGTGTCCTCCCTTCCTGTGGTTGTGCAACAGTCGCACTGCACCCAGCCTGTCCCATACAGAAACGCAGTTTCCTCCATAATCCCAAATTCACACACCGTTTAAGAACATGCCATTGTTCTGTCTGGCTGGTTCAGACTGACTTAAAGCTTCAACAGTTATAGTTCTGTAATGTTCAATATTGCACTTGAATATGTTATTTGCATGAATATCTAACTTGCATTCAGACTGCGCAGTTTAGGCCTATGTGATGGCATTGCTGAATAACAGATGTCATATGACCCAAAATAAGAGGTAAATGACCTGACTGATGCTTATATTGCGGAATGTGATATTTATTTGCTGAAAGGAGAGTTTGTGAAAGCGCTGTTTTTCTCACTTGTGCTGAGTTTAAATGTACTTGGGGCTGCTGGGGGGCTTATCTGGTTAAGCCACTGTTCTCATTCCAGTGCATAAGTGTGCTCAGGATTCCCAGGTCAAGTCCCGTTCATGCCAGTGGCAGCTGTGGTCTCTCTCAGGAGACTGAGGGCAGTATTGATGTGCTGGATGGTCTCTCAGGAGACTGAGGGCAGTATTGATGTGCTGGACGGTCTCTCTCAGGAGACTGAGGGCAGTATTGATGTGCTGGATGGTCTCTCAGGAGACTGAGGGCAGTATTGATGTGCTGGATGGTCTCTCAGGAGACTGAGGGCAGTATTGATGTGCTGGACGGTCTCTCTCAGGAGACTGAGGGCAGTATTGATGTGCTGGATGGTCTCTCTCAGGAGACTGAGGGCAGTATTGATGTGCTGGACGGTCTCTCTCAGGAGACTGAGGGCAGTATTGATGTGCTGGACGGTCTCTCTCAGGAGACTGAGGGCAGTATTGATATGCTGGATGGTCTCTCTCAGGAGATTGAGGGCAGTATTGATATGCTGGTTGGTCTCTCTCAGGAGACTGAGGGCAGTATTGATATGCTGGTTGGTCTCTCTCAGGAGACTCAGGGCAGTATTGATGTGCTGGACGGTCTCTCTCAGGAGACTGAGGGCAGTATTGATGTGCTGGACGGTCTCTCTCAGGAGACTGAGGGCAGTATTGATGTGCTGGACGGTCTCTCTCAGGAGACTGAGGGCAGTATTGATGTGCTGGATGGTCTCTCTCAGGAGACTGAGGGCAGTATTGATGTGCTAGATGGTCTCTCAGGAGACTGAGGGCAGTATTGATGTGCTGGATGGTCTCTCAGGAGACTGAGGGCAGTATTGATGTGCTGGACGGTCTCTCTCAGGAGACTGAGGGCAGTATTGATGTGCTGGACGGTCTCTCTCAGGAGACTGAGGGCAGTATTGATCTGCTGGACGGTCTCTCTCAGGAGACTGAGGGCAGTATTGATGTGCTGGACGGTCTCTCTCAGGAGACTGAGGGCAGTATTGATCTGCTGGACGGTCTCTCTCAGGATTCTTTCCAGACGTTGAAGAACTGGGTGAAGGAGCTGCGTCAGCACGGGCCTCCGAACATCGTGGTGGCGATCGCAGGGAACAAGTGTGACCTCAGCGATGCCAGGTATGGCCCCGCCCCCTCCCCCAGTATGGCCCCGCCCCCTCCTCAGGTACCTTACACACCTGGGGAAATGCTTTAAAATCCCTGCATATTACTCACAGTTACTGACAACAAATATTTTGTTGAGAATTACAAAAAAAACATATGACACTGACGTGTTAGCAAAAGATTAAATAACTGAGACCAAAACACTTATTTTATTAGCATTGTGAATTGTCAGACCAAATTTTGTGAATGACTTTAAAGCAAAGCTTGCTGTAGCCCCAGAACAAACTGCACATCTCTTTAAAGAATGCAGCTCACCACACTGCCCTAAATCCGCACCAAAAGACTCCTCTCTGTCCTCGTTACAGATTTTAAAATGCAGAGAAAAGGCATTTGTGCTTCGGGCTTTTATGGAGTCATTTTCCAGGTTTTATCTGAGTCTGTGTCTTTTAAATCCAGTTTAAAGACCCGTTTTCAAACTGTTTTACCTGCATGACTGCCTTATTTCTCTATCCTGTCTGTCTGACTGCTTTATTTCTCTATCCTGTCTGTATGACTGCTTTATTTCTCTATCCTGTCTGTATGACTGCTTTATTTCTCTATCCTGTCTGTATGACTGCTTTATTTCTCTATCCTGTCTGTATGACTGCTTTATTTCTCTATCCTGTCTGTCTGACTGCTTTATTTCTCTATCCTGTCTGTATGACTGCTTTATTTCTCTATCCTGTCTGTATGACTGCTTTATTTCTCTATCCTGTCTGTATGACTGCTTTATTTCTCTATCCTGTCTGTATGACTGCTTTATTTCTTTTATCTGTCTGTATGACTGCTTTATTTCTCTATCCTGTCTGTATGACTGCTTTATTTCTCTATCCTGTCTGTATGACTGCTTTATTTCTCTATCCTGTCTGTATGACTGCTTTATTTCTCTATCCTGTCTGTCTGACTGCTTTATTTCTTTTATCTGTCTGTATGACTGCTTTATTTCTCTATCCTGTCTGTATGACTGCTTTATTTCTCTATCCTGTCTGTCCTTCTTTGCTGTATGCTGCATTGTGTTGTGGTGCAAAAAAATGCTGTCCAAGTCTTATCAGTAAATGAAATAATTGAAATGGTTTAAAAGTTCATATTAGTTGAGGATCTGATATGAAATGATTAGTTGATGGAACTTGAGGGGCGGGGGGGGGGGGGAGGGGGGGGTTGTCTCCAGTGCTCCCGTGACAGTGAACGGTGTTGCCAGATGCCGGGGATTTTGTTCCTTAACAGTATTTTTTCAAAATCCCCCCATCCATCTTTGACTCCCCATACATTACATTACATTTATTTGGCAGACGCATTTGTCCAAAGCAACGTACAATAAGTTGCATACCGAAGGTCATTGGAACAACTAGAAAACACAGGTCCGATAAGGTGCACTACTCATTATGTAGTAGTTATTCATAGGCATGAACGCAGTGAGTCCAGTTCACACGGTAAGCATAGGCTAATACATCTTTCTTTAAATGCTTTTTCCAGTTTTTCTCACAATTTGCAATCTGCGCTAAAACATCGGCTGTTAAAGACAAGCCCCTGCTCTCTCCCAAAGCCTGGACGTCAGCTGCGGCTGGTTAGCGCACCTCACTTCCTGTGCATGAGGAAGAGCTTCCTCTGCAGCTCAGCAGGACCGCCTGCAGGCACCCACCCCACCAGCATTACATTACGTTACAGGCATTTAGCAGACGCTCCTATCCAGAGCGACTTACACAACTTTTACATAGTATTTACATGTAAAAGTGCATCCATTTATGCAGCTGAATATGTACTGAAGCAATGCAGGTTTAGCACCTTGCTCAAGGGTACAACGGCAGTGTCCTATCCAGGAATCGAACTTATGACCTTTCGGTTACAAGCCCAGTTCCTTTCCCACTTTGCTACACTGCCAGCACACACCAGCAGGGGTCACTGCCGCGCAACGAGTCACTGTCCCCACAGCCAACCAGAACCCTCCCTTTCCTGGTTGTTACGAGGGCCCAGCGGGGTGGCCGGCCACAGTCAGCACTAGAATGATCTCGGGTTTGATGCCATCCATGCGCTAGAACAGAGCTATAACCGGATGAGCCACCCAGCAACCCCCCATTCCCCATACATCACGACTTTGGATCTTCCCTTGTGAATATTTTAGAATCCCCCTCCCAGTGGGGATTATCCCTCCCGTCTGGCAGCCCTGCTGGTGAAATGGATCCAGGGGCGCTGCACGGCTGCTGGGGGATACTTTACCCTGCAGCCCGGGTGTAGGGTTACCGAACCTGCCGGAGCGCTCCCCGCCTCACACAGTGCCCCGACGAGCCCCGACGAGCCCCGACGAGCCCCTCCTGTAGACGCCCGTCAGCCGCACAGGCAGCACGGCGTAAAGCGGTCCCGCGGGCCGGTCATCGCACCAGATATACAGACGGATGCGCACGCTGGGTCCATGAGCTGCATTAAGACGCATCAGACGTTCATCTGAGTAACTGTGGCCTCGGCTCTTATAGCCCTTTTATAATGGGCACAAATTGAGTCTATGCTGAGCTTTGACTGAGAGATGTGCAGGATGGGAAGATGGGTCAGACCTCGGTCACAGACTTTATTTGAAATGCTTAAACCATTAATGAAGTCATTCATAAATAATTCAGTAACCTGAATTCTTGCAGAGTACTGACAGTTTTTCTATGTATTTTCAGCAATATTTAGAACAAAATTCTTACTCCGATTGTATGTTTTGTTAGTAAAGTGAAAATTCTAAGAGCACTGCAGGTTTGACTCCAGTCCTGGAGGGCCGCAGAGTCTCCAGGTTTAACTCCAGTCCTGGAGGGCCGCAGCCTCTGCAGGTTTAACTCCAGTCCTGGAGGGCCGCAGTGTCTGCAGGTTTAACTCCAGTCCTGGAGGGCCGCAGTGTCTGCAGGTTTAACTCCAGTCCTGGAGGACCGCAGTGTCTGCAGGTTTAACTCCAGTCCTGGAGGGCCGCAGTGTCTGCAGGTTTAACTCCAGTCCTGGAGGGTCGCAGTGTGTGCTGGTTTAACTCCAGTCCTGGAGGGCCGCAGTGTCTGCAGGTTTAACTCCAGTCCTGGAGGACCGCAGTGTCTGCAGGTTTAACTCCAGTCCTGGAGGGCCGCAGTGTCTGCAGGTTTAACTCCAGTCCTGGAGGGTCGCAGTGTGTGCTGGTTTAACTCCAGTCCTGGAGGACCACAATGTCTTCAGGTTTTTGTGGTTTCCTTTCAGTCAGCATCCAAAATTAGGCCTTGGAAACAAGGTGTGTGGAACTTCTGCACCAGCCATTGGCTTAAACAGAGTGCTGAAAGCCGGAAGATGCTATTGCCCTCCTGGTCGTAGTGTACGGTGACTGTGCCTCTTTCACGCTGTGCTCAAATCCGTCCACAGAGAAGTCTCGGAGAAGGATGCCAAGGACTACGCCGATTCTATCCATGCGATCTTCGTGGAAACCAGCGCCAAGAACGCAATTAACATCAACGAGGTCTTCATAGAGATAAGTAAGCACTGTTGGTACTGTTTTTACCAAACCGATCTGGAGCCATCCAACTGTAACATTACTGCCCCTAACCCTCACCCTCACTTGTAACACTAACCCTAACCGTAACCCTCACCCTAACCATTTCCCTGGGAGGCTTTGGCACGTTTAATAGAGCCTCCGTGCAGTATAGCCACTGTGCTATGTTAGATGTTGCTGTGCCCTGTACGCTTGCAATGTGTGCCAGCATATCAGCTGATGTGCTAACTGGCTGCCGGGGTGAGCTTCTGGTTACATAAGAGCTCTTACTCTCACAGCAAGCTGTTACTGTATCCTGCGCCCCTCTAACATTACCTGACACGATCTTCACCATGATAACTTTCACAGTGTAGAAACACATTGGACACTTGTTTTTTTCTTGATTCAGGTATTTGCCCAACATGAAATTAATAAAACATAAAATAGTTCACTCCTAGTACAGCCTAGTTTTTCCACTATAACGTGTAGAATGTTGTTATTTTTATATATATGTTATTTTTGTGTAATATAAGATTAGTGAAGGATAACAGTAGTAATGTTTCGCTCTGAACAGAATGCAGTTTAATGAGGAAGTGGTTCCCACACCCTGCTGTTGCTCTGGGAGACAGTGTTCTACCCCGACCTTTTGACCCACACGGTGCCCGAGGAAGACTTTTGTGTTCAAAACCTCTTCCTCGTGACAGCATGCTATAGCGCTACATTTAGGAGTGTCTGTAGCACACCAGTGCCCCTATCGTTTACGCCCCCCCCCCCCACCCCCCCTCAGTCAGACCCATACTGTTCTTGCGTGGAGCCTTTTAGCAGCCAGCCTGACACTCAGCCTCACAGATAGTCAGCACAGCGGCTACAGGCCCCAGGCTGAGTGTCTGTGTCGGGGGTCCCTGGTGCTGTGTTTGGCGGTCCCGTGTCAGGCCGGTGTTTAAAGCAGCGTTCTCTCTCTCTCCCCCTCTGCTCTCCCCAGGCCAGAGGATCCCCGTGTCGGAACCAGGAGGCGGGGCGGGGGGAAAGAGCTTCAAACTCCGCCGACAGCCCTCCGAGAGCCGCCGCACCTGCTGCTGACGACCCCCCCCCCCCCCCAACCGTGAAAAGGACCGCTCTCTCCAGACCCCCCCAAACCGTGAAAAGGACCGCTCTCTCCGGACCCCCCCAAACCGTGAAAACGACTGCGATCTCCGGACCTCCCCATACCGTGAAAACGACTGCGCTCTCCGGACCCCCCCAAAGTCTGCTCTCCAGACTGAAGACCTCCCCCATAGTGCAGTCGGGGAACCCGCTGCACTATGCTTCCATGTAACCACCCCCCCCCCCCCCCCTTCCTGTCACAGGGTGATCATTCTTCGCCCTCCTCAGTCAGCCTCTCGTCATCATAACACTCGAGAAAAGGTCGCGGAACCTTCTGGGCGTCCGCCATTTGGCCTGTCTCGAGCTCAGAGAGCGCACGAAGGGCGTCCCGTCCAGCTTCCATCCCGCCCCGCCCCAAGCCACCCCCCCCGCTCTCCGGGGTTCTCCCATTTCAGAGCCTGCTGCCCAAACTGGGGGTCTCCGATCCAATCCCACACCCACAAAATTCCTCTTTCCTTTTATTAAGCTTATAATAAGAATGCAGTGCATGCAGGTCTATTCCCTGCTCAGTTACCGCTGACATCGCATGGAGACGCCTTTCCGGGTCCCGCCATTATAAGCCCGAATCTGGCTCTCTGATGCTCCTCCACGTCCACTGCAGGGGGCTCGCCGCGTAGCCTGTGTTTCTCAACGTCCTTGTGTCCCGCCCTTTATAGCAACGGCGTCTGGCTGTAATTGTGCCAAAAATCTGTCTTCGTGTAGTCCAGTACTTGTTTTCAAAGCTGCTGGTTATGAGGCGCTGATATGTATATTTTCCCCCCTCCCTCAACAAACTCGCCACCTTAGTGAGAAACGGGCGGGTCTGTCGATGCGGGGGGGGGGGGGGAAGGCTGCTTGTCTCTGTCAGCGCATGCCACACATTTCAACTCTGCATGACCTCTGCACCAACAGAGAGCTCAGGGCGGTAATCCTTAAACATTTAAGGTTTCTCGAGAGGGAAACTGTTGGAGATTGTTTATGATAACATTGCCTAGCGATGCTTGGTAAACGCCCGCGTGTTTGTCTTTGTTTTGATGGGTTACGTCTGGGTCAGGTGCACACACGGGCTACATGTTGGGCCGTGGGCCACGGAGTCCTGTCTGAGCTCTGCACTTTGGAGGGAAACCGCGTACGCAAACTGGACTGCGCCTCAGAGGTTTGATGGAGGCCCCAGGAGGTGGTGGCGGACCGCGTCATTCGATCTGTTACCTCGGCTCTGAGGACTGTTCCCGGTCCAAGAGCTCCAGCGACTGGTGTTGGCCTTTTTAGCGGGGCCAGCCTGGGAGGGTGCTGACAGGACTGGCAGCTGGCGCGCACGCGGCCTGATCGTTTTTCCTTTCGGTCCTCATTTCGCCTTTTAATGCACCGGAAAGGGAGTCGGGCTTGGGAAATCGGTGAATGGATTTGCCCGAGTGCAGTTGAGAACACAGCCAGTAAAATTTGCCTTTTGACGGAATCCATTGTCTGAAATGTTTTAAAATGCTGTTTTAACCGTTCGTGTTTGTTGGAAATGACCCTCCTCCGATCCCTCGCTTTTAAAAAAAATTTTATTGAAATTTTAGAGAATTTTTTATTTTGTGAGGTTCTGCCAGTTCTTTAATTGTCCCATAAACGTTTTTCGTCTTTCTTATTCTGTTGGCTTGCGTTTCCCAAATTGGGTTTTATCACCTGGCTTGGGTTTAAAACAAAGAAAATCTGGAAATGTAGACGTTTCAGGAAGAATAAGACCACCCTTTTCAAATCAAAGGTCTTTCTCAAAGACAGCCGGAGTTGAACGCTGGAAAGTACCTGTGGCCCTCCTGACCCAAATGGGGGTTAGCAGACCATGGTGTCCTGGTCGACCTCGGCTCTCCATGGCGACCGCGGCTCTCCATGGCTACCGCGGCTCTCCATGGCTACCGCGGCTCTCCATGGCTACCGCGGCTCTCCATGGCTACCGCGGCTCTCCATGGCGACCGCGGCTCTCCATGGCGACCTCGGCTCTCCATGGCCGCCGCGACTGCTCCATGGCGGTATAACATGTTCTGTGCATGCGTGGTTCAGCCCTTTCTCCAGGCATCGAGCAGTGTTCTTATTCCACTGACTTCAATGGCAGCCATTAAGGCAGGTTCACATATGGAGAAATGTACATTAAAGAGAAATAAATGAGAATGATTTCCTCGAATTTTCCCCAACCACACTGAAACGAAGCAGCAGAAAAATACCCCCCCTCCCCACTCCAACCCACTGCTATGCTGTGTGAGATAAGGGAACTTCCTACACTATCCTAAGATGGTGGACTAAGGGGAAAAAGTGTACATGTGCAACTGTGAGCGAGTGTCGATATTTGTCCTTGCTTAGTGTCGCTCTGTGGCTGTCTACACTGCAGTTTATGCACTCCCCCCACCCAGAAGAAAGGGAATGCCACTGCTGACACCTGCTGTTCCTGGCCATTCTGTGAAAGAGTAAACCGGGAACAGTTAATTTACTGGTTTTACACAAGAGGTTTTAACTGACTTAAAAGGGAAAAAGAAGCAGGTCTGTCCTATGAATTAGACCTTTTTTTAAACATGATTATTGGTTCCAAACCAAACCTTGAAATACACAAACATTTCTGTGTGAGTGTGTGTGCGTGTGTGTGGTTGTGGGTGGGTGGGTGTTAAGTTACAGGAGTTGAAGGTCAAATTATGAAGTTAAGTATAGAAATTATTGATTAATTATGGCATGAAGATGAGATGGGCTCTTGGATCAACTGCCAGTTTGTAGCTGGATCCTCCTAACTCAGAAAAACAAGCAGATTAATGAAGGAAGTGAGAAGATGTGAAAACCTTTCGGACCCACGTTGAGCAGGACTCCAGGGGCTTTGTAGAGTATTGTACATTCTGGTGGGTAAAATGGCGGCCTACCTCCCCCAGCCATCAGCCACAGTCTTTGCTGAAAGTATGGTACTCAGACATATGCAAAGTACCGTTTTAATCGAGAGTCATCAGTGTCACTGTTTTACGGATTCTTGGGTAATATTGCAGAAAGCAGACCAACCCATAAATTGTGTCACCCCCTCCCGCCCAACACACACACTGTCACACACCAATTTTGGACTGTGCCATACATTGGTATCTATGAAGTTGCTGTCTGTGGCTTTTTACGTCTTGCCAGTTTGTTTGTTTTTTTATTCTTCTTTTTTTACTTTCTTTTACATATTTAAATGACAGTTAGCTGTTCTAGTCTGTGGCAGTTCAGGGGTTTAGTGAAAGGGATTTTTTTCCTGAAAGAAGTGTAGCCATTTCTGTGCAATATTAATATATCCTACTTGTTATGTCTGCGCAATAGAATTACCAAAGTGTGACAGCGCTTGGCATTGTCTGCCAGGCTGATGATCCCTTCTCCCTTCCTGTACAAATTCAGAATTAATCTCCATTTACAGGCAGACTTGCTTAGGATCTCTGAGTTTCACTTCAAACTGTACAGATAATTGTGATTTGCTGGTTGTAATTTCAGATGGTGTTCTTGCCAGTAGGAAATCTCTTGCAGCTTTAGAGGGCAGGATGCCGTTCTCATTACAGTGCAATGGAAAATAAAACTCTAAAGCTCGGTACTTGCAGTTGCACTTTTTAATACTTTTCTCTTTCAATGTGGGAAGTTTTGTGTACTGTTATTTGTGTTTGGTCCCTGATATACTGAGTTAATGTGTCTTTACGGCCTTTCTTTCTCACTAGAAACTGAAATTCCTCTCCTTAAGAAACCTGATTTTAACCATGTTATAAAAATGTTTCCTTCCATCACTGTGCTTTATACCACTGCAAGTGGGTCTCGCACTGTTTGAAGAACTTCAAATTAATTTGACTCGTAGTCCTTTGTCCAGAAATTGGATTGCATGTCATTGTATTTAATCGCTGAGTCATTTCTTCCTCTTCTACTCTTAAGTCTCTGCTCAATGCGAAGTTAAAAATCTTTTTTTTGAACTATAACGCAGAACAATGTTCCTGTTTCCATTCATATTTGCAGTCATAATGATACATTGTAAGGCGACTTCAGTGCGTAGCAGCTGTGTAATATGTAACCGCTTATGTCTGGTGTGACCCTGGACGGTTTCAGTTTCAGCAGATGGAACGTGACACCTGCTTGTGATTATGTAGTGATCAGTCCGCGATCGCCAGTCTTGTACGAGCGGTGTTTCGGAGAATCGGCACGTCTTGCTTTGGGCTGGCCCTAAGGGAGTGCTGCTGGGGCAGTAGATTTAGGTACCGTGTCCATGTGCATACTGTAGAACAAGTCAACATGTATAAATATGAATCAATACTTACTATTCCTTCAGATGGTGTGCTGTATTACTCTGTTATTTACTTTTATTAGTTTGCATTGCAGAAGCACCACCACTGGCATATTCCACCTTTAAACCTTGTCATTAATCGGCTTTATTGTTTTCCCATTTCATAATGATTGTATACAACAGAAAGCTTGAAACAACTTGTTCACTGTGTATTTTTGAATGTGCAAAAGGGAAACACCAAGCTATTTACTAATAAAAGTTTTTAAAAAATCATTCCCATAGCCATGCCTGCTGAGCATTGTTAACTTTAGTGTTTCTTTGGCTGGTTATGCTGAGATGGCCCAATGTTCTTCTGACCGGGGCGGATCAGATTAAGAGGCAGAGTGGTCAATGAAAGCAAGATCTCCATGGCTATATATACACGTGTGGAACTGCAGGTATGCGTATCCAAGTCCTCCCAGCTCAGAGCATTGAGCCCTGCACTTTAAATAGAGCTGAGAAATGACAGAACCTCCATCGGCCCGATCTCTCAGCTCTCAGGAGAACTTCACGTTTCGATCAAGCAGAACCTCCACCGGCCCAATCTCTCAGCTCTCAGGAGAACTTTACATTTTGGAAAGGTTGGGATGAGACCTTGAGAAGCTGCTGCCTCTTTGTTCAGGCAATGGAGGTGCTATTGAGAACCACAGATCCTGTCTCACCAGATAATGTGAACGACTTTATGCTTTACAAACATGGTGGAACAACTACCCCTGGAACCATGGTTTATTGTTACTTTTTGGTTTTTAAAACTGCTAAAAATAATAACGCGCTAAGCAAGATGTGGCCAATTCTTTTCCACTTTCTGACTGGGTCGTGTTTGCATCATGTAAATCCCATGTACCCACCCTTGTATCTCGTAAATACAAACAATTAATGCAACTTTGCATTTTAAGAGTTTATAAATAAGACTTTGTGCCATGGCTAATTCTCAACTGTCCTGGACTAGTTCAAAGCCCCGATTCTCATTAATACTTGTAAATTACTCATTTGAAATTGTTGAGGACTAGACAAAGTTTGCGGGAATACCTTTTTCTAGCACATGACTAGAAATGCTTTCACAGAAATCTCAAAAAGTGCTTTGTACAGATTAATTTATGTAAAACAAGTGCATTAATGATACGCGCATACGTTAAGATGTACAGTTGAGGCCAAAAGTTTACATACACTTAGGCTAAAGATATTCAAACTCAGTTTTTCACAACTCTGCACATTTCGTGTTACCATACATTTCTTTTGGCAAGTGAATTAGGACATCTACTTTGTTCACATCAGGGGTAGTTTTAAAATAATCGATTAGAGACAGATTGATTTAATCTTTAATTCACTATATCAGAATTCCAGTGGGCCAAAAGTTTACATACACCAAGTTGAATGTCTCTTCAAACAGTCTGGAAGATTCCAGAAATTGATGTAATGACTTTTTAGATTGGCCAATTTTCATAATTAGGAGTTAATTGGGAGTTAATTGGCATCTGTGGCTGTATTTAAGAGCCTACCTTTAAAGCCACTGCCTTTTTGCCCTTGATACCATGGGAAAATCCAAGAAACTCAGCCAAGACCTCAGAAAAAAAGATTGTGAACCTCCAGAAGTCCAGTTCCTCCTTAGGAGCAATTTCCAAGCAACATTAGGTTCCACAAGCATCTGTACAAACAATTGTATGCAAATATAAAAATCTTGGGACCACACAGACACTGCATCGTTCAGAAAGGAGGCACAAATTAACTCCCAGGGCTGAATGAACTTTGGTCCGAAGGGTTCAACTGAACCCCAAGACAACAACAAAGGAACAGGTGAAGGAGTTGGAGGCATCAGGTACCAAAGTATCTACATCCACCATTAAGAGAATCCTACATCACCATGGCCTGAAAGGCTGTCTTGCAAGGAAGAAGCCCCTATTCCAAGACTGGCATAAAAACCCAGAATGAAGGTTGCAGGTGATCACCAGGACGAAGACCTAACCGTTTGGAGGAGTGTTCTCTGGTCAGATTAAACAAAAATTGAACCATTTGGCCATAATGATCAGCGCTATGTATGGAGGAAAAAGGGTGAGGCTTTTAATCTGAAAAACACCATCCCAACTGTGAAGCATGGAGGTTGGCAGCTTCATGTTGTGGGGGTGTTTTGCTGGAAAAGGGACTGGTGCACTTCAGAAAATAGATTGCAGCATGAGGAAGGAGGATTATCTAGAAATACTGAAGCAACACCTCAGGACATCAGCTAAAAAGTTAAATCTTGGTTGCAACTGGTTCTTCCAGCAGGACAGTGATCCTAAGCATACCTCCAAAGTTGTAACAAAATGGCTTAAAGACAACAAAGTGAAAGTTTTGGAGTGGCCATCACAAAGCCCTGACCTAAATCCCATAGACATTTTGTGGACTGAACTGAGAAAGCGTGCCCGGGCAAGGAGGCCCACAAACCTGACTGAGTTACATCAGTTCTGTCAGGAGGAATGGGCAAAAATTCCGGCAAAGTATTGTGAGAAGCTTGTGGAAGGCTACCCCAAGCATTTGAATCAAGATAAGCAATTAAAAGGCAATGCCACCAAATACCAACAAAGTGTATGTAAACTTTCGACCCACTGAAAATCTGATATAGTACATAAAAGCTGAACTAAATCTGTTTTAACTATTATTCTGAAATGACCTCTTATGGAAATAAAGTAGATACCCTAATTGACTTAACTCAGGAAATGTTTGGTAACATAAAATGTGTGGAGTTGTGAAAAATTGAGTTTGAATGTCTTTAGCCGAGGTGTATGTAAACCTTTGGCCTCAAATGTAATATATTCGCGCATACGTGCATATACATAGCCTTATATCTTGCAACTTTGCAAATCACAGGATTTGCAATACCAGACGAATGGCTGAATTGGTAATGGATGAGTTTTTACGCGAGGACGATGAGCAGAAGCATTAACAAACAAACAAGAAGGACGGAGGTGGTGGGTATGGGTGACTGATGGACACACCTTGTGCCCTACGCCTCTGTGCAAACCCCCCGCTGCCTCCCCGCAAATCTTCTCTCACCTCGCCCCTCGTTCAGTGGTTAATGCGGAGCCGTGACGTCATCTGAGCCTCTCTCTCACCTCCTTCCTGCTGCATCATCACAGCCGCTCGTAGCCCGGAGTCGCCCTCCTGTTATTTGCAGTGACCAGGAGACGGAATAATCAGAGCCAATTACCATAATAACAACCGTAACATTCATACCAACATCATCGCAGCAACAGAAACCCCATTACGGCAGAAATTACGCTCGGAAACCGCTGGGAGATGGCCAGGCAAGAACAGGTCCTGCTTCTAGAGCCACAGCACGAACTGAAATTCCGAGGTAAGAGGGGAGGGCCCTTCATTCCGTCTGAGCTGCCAGTGCACCGAGCCCAGCTAGCCACCAAATGTGCACCGAAACTAGGAAGGGAGGGGGGCTTAGGTGGCAGCCATATTTCGACATTGGGATGAGGGGGGGTGGGGGGGTCGGCCATGGTAAATGAATGAGGAGGGATCGTAGCGGAAGTTAGTGTGCCTTTCACATTAAACGAAATACAAAGGAGATCAGTGTTTCATGGGTATTTGACAGCTTATCTGTGGGCCAGCTAGCTAGCCAGCCTGGAGCTAGGCCCAGTCATTCGTGCACTGTTGTGATTGACTGGCTTAGCTATTTGCTTAAGCTAGCTATGCCGATGCCTATGCCCGTTTAGTTAGAACTAGGCTTAGTAAATTAAATGAAGTATGAGCATGGATTTTTAGACATTTCTATGTATGTAATTTCATGACTGAATCGAACGCATATAGCTCAGGCTGGCTTGATAACTAGTTCTACGCATTTTAACCTTGCTGCTGCATTGGCTAATTCCACGGATCCTGAAAGCGTAGTGGCGCTATTGCAAAATACTTGGCGGAGAAAGATGTCTAAACAAAATATGACTGCCAATAGCTGCCTTTGTACTATATGTTGTCAGCAAGATATTTGCATGGGCGACAAAATGAATTGTTACTTGGGAAATGGGTGGAGGACAACCAGCCAGGGACGTCATTCGCTACCTGGGATGGGTTATTCAGCGAGCCATGCAGTAACACGGTACCACACATGACTGCCTTAGTTTCCATGCCCAGCATTTAGTGCATGTAACTACCGCATACCTACCGTTGGCGTTAACTGCATTGCCATTGTCTGCTAGTTAGCGAACTCGCAAAAGGCTTGGTTTTGAAACTGTCAGCGACATAGAGTAGTCGACTAACTGACATTAACTAAGTTAATGTTGACAGATTGCACTACTTGGATGCATTAGTGAAGTACAAGTTCGCTAGGCAGCTACTAATCTATATCTTGCTTTCGAGTGTATAACTAATGCGTGATCATAATTTCATTTGCCATTTTATGAGCGGTAACAGGCCACAACGTTGTGGTATTCCGTGCTTACGTAGTTGGTTTACTGTTAGATTTGTCCATGCCCAAATGCCTCTCTAAAATGGATTTAGAGCAATCCCAACTAACTAACAAATTAATGTAAACAACAATAAGCAAGTTGGATAACATAACTACCTCTATTATTATTTTGTCGGACAACCACCTTCCTAAAAAAAATGACCCTCCTGTCTATAAAACATCTGTGCGGGAGTCTACTGAAGTTTCCTGACAGTTTATGACTGTTAGCAAGCACGCAGCCATGCGTGCTATGCTGGAGTTCCCAGCCTGGTGTAAGTTAAATGCAACGTAATGTTATATATATATTCATACAGTGCTTTTGAAGCATGCACAAGTCTGGCCCTGTATACTGAAATGCATCACTAAACTGTTTAAGTGTCTTCAAAGTGGGTCCAAATAGTATCAGGTATTTCTCCCCTTTGTCATTTCAACAAAGTTCCGACAGCTGCTTCCTTTCTGTAAAACATACAGACATACCTCTTACCGGGACCCCAGAATCAGTCTTCTTGTTGGGCTCAGTGGAGCTTGGCTGAATGAGTGATGTTTAGGAACAGTTGTCTAGTTGGCACCCAGTTCAGCAAACTGTCGGTGTGCAATGGTCTGATGTGTTTAGTGTCGCCACAGCCACCATATTACAGTCACTGAAAGTCTGAAATATTAATATAGACCTTAGCATCCTTTGCACCATAATAAAGACTGGCTTATGCAAACATTTCTACAGGGGGAGTCACAATTATGCAAAATGACAGACTATATTCCGTATCAAGTATACATTGATAGTTTGTAAAAAATAAAAATAAAATAAATACATGTAACAAAATAACCTGTCTCATACAGCCTTGTAGACGGTGATATTTTTTACTGGTGTATTATAGAATCCCTGGCTATCAATCTGTTTAATACCACCCATTCCGTTTCTATACTTAGTCTCTAATAATGCAATACACAATAGGAACTGTGCCTCAAAATGAAAGCGAATGCAAGCCTTACAGTTAATACTGTGTCACTGTCTTTAAGGAGCACACTTTTACATGGGAATATCAAGCATATTTGTTTTTTAGAAAACCTCTTAATTTGGCCGCTGCCCACTTCTACCCTTCAAAGCATATGCGCAGGATGCAATATTTTCCGCTTGGAATTCAGCCTAAGTCACTTTCAGGAAGTGGTGTAACCTTTGCAAGGGTTGTTATGGAAACCCTCGGACATTCACCAGGGTGTTGGGGTCGGCGTTCTTCAGGGCAGCTGTGCCAGTCTTCGGTTAAAGGCACAGGACGGGTGTCACCATGGTCACTGCAAGGTGAAACTATATCTAGAATATTCATTGCTTTCGGTATATCCTGTTCGCTTTTGGAACCATATCATCCTCAATGCACATTTGATTCCCCTACAGCTATTTAAACGACCTGCGTTTCCTCCGGGCGGCCTGGCTCTGGGTCGCATCGATCAGGAGCCAGCTGCACTTTGACTAGCGTCTCGGGTGAAGTCGTGGCAGCGCATAGCGCGTGCTGCTCGGGGCCGAATCGTAAACCCGACTGAGCAGTTTGATTGGCTGCTGCCACTCTGCCGTACGGCATACTAAGCTTTTCATTCCCATTTGACTGCTTTTCACAGCGCACACAATGCGGGGTAGTCCTCTGTTCCGTTTCCTCTACTGTTCATTGTGTTTCTTTCGAACGCAACCATGACTTCTGTCACTTTGTTCAGTGATAAAACATGATACTCACAGCGAATACAGAAGCGGTCTCCTCGCGAGTGAGTAATTGAATTCCAGCCTGAAGCAACCCGTTTATAACGGCATTTTTCATGTGTGAGGCAGTTTCTGCTGTCATTGCGATAGTGAATCTTATGGGACGTTATGTCTCCTAAAGGAGCAGTCCGCTACATCGTTGTGAATAGGCCTATATATAGAACAGACATAAATTGGATCTCTTCTATTGAGTGGGTGGGCTCTGACAGCTGATCCCGGACAAAGTGTCTTTTGCTGAATGTAGTTTTGCGCGTTTAGCGACGGGCCTCTGGCGGAAGTATCCTAAGAGCTCCAGGGAGGACTGAAGGTCCGCTTGCTTTTCAAGGACGGTGTTTATCGCGAACATTTTCCGGGTAATTGAAGTGAATGTGGTAGTCTTTGTGCCCTACGATTCCAAGTTTTTTTTTGAAGAAATTATTAAAGCTGTTAAATATACTAGCCTGCCCTTGAGTTGGGGGGTTGCTATCACTGTCATCGGTCCCCCCTTTAATACAAATTATTTCCCTCCCAACGGGGTCCTCAAAGATCCACAGAATCCTTGACAAATTGCGGTGCCAAAGTAGCCATCACAGCACCTTGTGAATCCGATGCTAAAGGCATACATACCGCGTTTGGGGGTTTTTGTGAGTAAAAATGTTCTGTTGGTACAGGGAGCCCAAAAGTGTTCTGGAAGATGCCGTGGGACGGAGGCTAATAATTTAGGAAAAGCGGACGCTGTGCTCTTTAAGCTATTTTTTGTCGTGTTATGTCCAGCCTGCAGTATCGATTAATGCGTTGCTATCCTAGGAGCTTAATGGAATTGATGGACAGAGAAAGCGATGCGATTTGGCCTGCAGGAAACATGCTTTCTAATTAGGTGTGCCTTAATCCCATCTGCTGTTCTTTTTATGAAGGCTGAGGGATGCTCTGGCCTTGACTTTTGTGATTTTATTTACCTTCACAGTTGTAAACAACCAGAACCAGTTTTTTGTCTCTCTCCATTGAGCATACGTATTACTCTCAATACGACCATATCTGTGTTACAGGAGAGAAAATGAAATATCAAGTATATCTACACAGAATCAGTGTTGTGTCACTGTGTTGTGCTAGCATATTGACCATTTTAATACTGCATCAGTGTTGTGTCACTGTGTTGTGCTTGTGGTATAAAGTGCTAGCGGTCATAAGCAGTAGTGGTATAAAGTGCTAGCGGTCATAAGCAGTAGTGGTATAAAGTGCCAGCGGTCATAAGCAGTAGTGGTATAAAGTGCTAGCGGTCATAAGCAGTAGTGGTATAAAGTGCTAGCGGTCATAGGCAGTAGTGGTATAAAGTGCTAGCGGTCATAAGCAGTAGTGGTATAAAGTGCTAGCGGTCATAAGCAGTAGCGGTATAAAGTGCTAGCGGTCATAAGCAGTAGTGGTATAAAGTGCTAGCGGTCATAAGCAGTAGTGGTATAAAGTGCTAGCGGACATAAGCAGTAGTGGTATAAAGTGCTAGCGGTCATAAGCAGTAGCGGTATAAAGTGGCTGCGGTCATAAGCAGTAGCGGTATAAAGTGGCTGCGGTCATAAGCAGTAGCGGTATAAAGTGGCAGTGGACATAAGCAGTAGCGGTATAAAGTGCTAGCGGTCATAAGCAGTAGTGGTATAAAGTGCTAGCGGTCATAAGCAGTAGTGGTATAAAGTGCTAGCGGTCATAGGCAGTAGCGGTATAAAGTGCTAGCGGTCATAAGCAGTAGTGGTATAAAGTGCTAGCAGTCATAGGCAGTAGTGGTATAAAGTGCTAGCGGTCATAGGCAGTAGTGGTATAAAGTGCTAGCGGTCATAGGCAGTAGTGGTATAAAGTGCTAGCGGTCATAAGCAGTAGCGGTATAAGTGCTAGCGGTCAAGGCAGTAGTGGTATAAAGTGCTAGCGGTCATAGGCAGTAGTGGTATAAAGTGCTAGCGGTCATAGGCAGTAGCGGTATAAAGTGCTAGCGGTCATAAGCAGTAGCGGTATAAAGTGCTAGCGGTCATAGGCAGTAGTGGTATAAAGTGCTAGCGGTCATAGGCAGTAGTGGTATAAAGTGCTAGCGGTCATAGGCAGTAGTGGTATAAAGTGCTAGCGGTCATAGGCAGTAGGGTATAAAGTGCTAGCGGTCATAGGCAGTAGTGGTATAAAGTGCTAGCGGTCATAGGCAGTAGTGGTATAAAGTGCTAGCGGTCATAGGCAGTAGTGGTATAAAGTGCTAGCGGTCATAGGCAGTAGTGGTATAAAGTGCTAGCGGTCATAGGCAGTAGTGGTATAAAGTGCTAGCGGTCATAGGCAGTAGTGGTATAAAGTGCTAGCGGTCATAGGCAGTAGTGGTATAAAGTGCTAGCGGTCATAGGCAGTAGTGGTATAAAGTGCTAGCGGTCATAGGCAGTAGTGGTATAAAGTGCTAGCGGTCATAGGCAGTAGTGGTATAAAGTGCTAGCGGTCATAGGCAGTAGTGGTATAAAGTGCTAGCGGTCATAGGCAGTAGTGGTATAAAGTGCTAGCGGTCATAGGCAGTAGTGGTATAAAGTGCTAGCGGTCATAGGCAGTAGTGGTATAAAGTGCTAGCAGCAGCCGGTGTTCTCTGACAGTGCCCTTTAATTATTTAATTGGTCTCCCAGAATAAAAGGAGTCCTGTTCTCCAGACTGGTCTAGGCATGGCGCATGGCTGCCTCTGTGACAGCAGGTGCAGGTCACCCCAGAAAAGCTCCACGTCTGTACTCCACAGTTTTAGATGTGTAATCAGACAGTTCACACATGGTTAAAGTGCAGACTGTCAGCTTTTATTAAAGGGTTTTTTTATACACTTTGGTTTCACCCTGTAGAAATTACAGCACTTTTAATACATAGTCCCCCCATTTCAGGACACCGTAATGTTGGGGACAAATGGCTTCACAGGTGTTTGTGATTAGATTGCTTCCTTGCGGCAGGTATAAGACAGCTGGTAGTATCTGGTCTTGATTCGAGCTTTTGATTGCGTTTGGAGTCTGTTATTGGTGTTTGTGAACATGAGGACCAGAGTTTCGCCAAACGAAAGCCTGAGAAGTATTGAGGCTGAGAAATAAGGGGCAGACATGTTTCGGCCTAAGCCGTCCTCAGTGTCTTGAAGTTCTTCTGACAAGCAGGAAATATAAAACCAGAATAAACATGACATCACAATAGCCAATTATATATTTAAATGAGCTTCTAAATGATTGAATAATTATATAATCAATAATGACCAAAACCTGTCTTAGGTCAATGTGTATGACAAGAAGGCTAGGCAGGCTAATAAGAAAAATAAGAAAAACACCAGTTGCAGCAACAAATTGTTTTGAATAGGATACATACATATATACACATATATAAATACATACACATATATATAGGCTATACACACATATACTAAGTTCGAGGCATCCATCTCTTAATTCAAAAACAGATACATGAAATGAAATGTAAGATCCACAAAAACAGTGTTTAATTAATGATGGTTCAGAAATGAGTCCATGCAAACCCCTGCAGGCCAACGACAACGAGGGGATCTATAAAAAACACGATAACTCAAAATCCTCCTTCATCCCCGAACACCTCGTATCTAAAGTAAATTGCCAATAAGCCCCTCTCCTTAGGATATGCTTATTTAAATCTCCGCCCCTTCTGCTCATTAGGATGTTCTCTATACCAATCTATCGCAGCGTTTGCACTGTATGTTTATGTTCTATAAAGTGTCCTGCAACTGGCGAATTCACATCTCCCCTTCTAATTGCGCTTTTGTGCTCACTTATGCAGGTTTTAAGGGGCCTTGTGGTCTGACCCACGTAGCCCCGTCCACAAGGACAAAGTAAAAGACAAATTAAATTGTTTGTGTTGCATGTTATGCGTTGTTTGATTTTAAACTTCTTCCCAGTTTGGGGATGAGTGAAACAATCTGTTTTTACCAAATTGTTGCACGACACACAGTTGTGACACGGAAAACAACCCGGTGGTATCGGGAAGTATGGTGATCTAGGTTTGTAGTGGTCGGCACGGACCAGTCTGTCACCAAGGTTACGACCTCTGTAATGAGAAAATAGAGGAGGATCAACAAAAACATCTTTAAGTTGAGGATCTGTTGACAGAACGTGCCAACGTTGCCGTATAATGGATTGGATGGCAGAACTTTGCAAACCATATGTAGAGGGAAATATTTTTACTTTGAGCGCATGGGTTGGTAATTCTTTTTTTGAGAAATAAGAGGGGGGGGAAAACAGTCAGAGACATAGGCCAAACCTTTTTTGACCTGTTTTGGCACATCAATAAGAAGAAAGAGCATTAGTGAGCTCAGTAATTGCAAAGGGCCTGGCAGTCTAAGAAGGATCTCTATTGGTGATGACTGAAGAATTCTCACCATACTGAAGAAAATCCCCCGAACACCTGTTCGACAGGTCAGAAGCACTCCTCAGGAGGCAGGCGTGGTTGTGTCAGTGTCTACTGTTCGCAGAAGATTTTGTCTTTGTCCCAAACATTATGGGGCTCACTGTATAAAAATATATAAGGACTGCAGTGGCTATTGTAAGGTTATTTAATAGGGTTCTCTTACTGCAGTCAGCCTTGGGCCTAAGATCATTCTAGAAATGTCATAATGGAATCTTTGGCCCCAGGCTAAGCTTTGTTTTACACCTGAGTCCTCAAAAGTGCGAGAGCACAAACCCTAGATGGCCCGGGACTGGTTTAGTGCTGCTCCAGAGCAAGGTAAACGTCGAGTTCCTGGTGTGAGCTCTCCAAACGGTTCAGAGAATATCCGAGCCTGCTGCATAGCCCTGGGGTTAAGTACGGTAGCGTTGTAAATGTGATGGGAACCAAGCCCAGGACTGCGAGTAGTCAGGCAGTTAAGATAAGCAAGTGTGAAAGCCCAATACATTTTTAAAATGTTGCATTTTGTTGCTGTAGTAAATGCAAGGTATTACTTCTGGATAATAAAGAGCACAAACCTACTCGTTTGTTCACTCCAGTTTTAATTTTAATCTAATCCTGCTGTTGATTAGATCCTTATTGACACACAGCTGAGGATTAATCCTCTCTGCTTTGACCCCCCTGCCATTCAAAATTCCTGAAAGAGTAGTTTCTTAGTTTGGTTATGCATGCTCCTGAAGACCTGAATCAGTTTGTTATAGAAAGACGTGGGACTTGACCTACCACTAAAGGTCCTTATAAAATGGACCTCTGGATGGTGCAGTCTGATTTAAAAGGCATGCCCAGTGTTTTAAGGGAAGACTGAAGATCAGCTGAAATTTATCTTTCTCAAACATCATTTTAAACTAATTTTAACACAAACTGTCACTTGGTATATTAGGAAATAAATGAATATTAGGCGAGGTTTTCCTTCATTATGTGTAGCCTACATCTTGATAGTATGATAACAGATCTTGAAAAATATAACAGATTTAAAAGTTTCCTGTGTTACGCTACAATAATATATTATGAGCACAACAGTTGGTATTATAACACACTGCCATAAATAATACATTTTGCATTAGTTAAAATGCTCCCAGCTGGTGCATTGCTTACACAAGGGCTGCCCATCCCTGTTCCTGGAGATCTACCGTCCTGTAGGTTTTCACTCCATCCCCAACAAAGTGCACCTTGTTCAACAGCTAGAGCAGGGCTGCCCAACCCTGCTCCTGGAGATCTACCATCCTGTAGGTTTTCACTCCGACCCTAACAAAGCATACCTCATTCAACAGCTACAGCAGGGCTGCCCAACCCTGTTCCTGGAGATCTACCATCCTGTAGGTTTTCATTTCAACCCCAATTTGGCACACCTGAATGAGATCTCTTGCTGTTGAATGTGTGCTTTGTCAGGGTAGATCTCCTGGAACAGGGCTGAGCAGCCATGATTTATGCAAACTAAAAGCATGATGTGTGGAAAGATCAGAGCATTAATTTGCCAGCATGTAAAGTAGCCTAATTAAATGCTTTGAATTTTTATAAATGATTATGAGTGAAACGGCTTACAACAGTGGAATGGGGTTCCAGGTTTTTCAGAAGGTCTGCATTTAGAAACGTAAACAAGAAGTCCAAAACCTGAATATAAAACATAAAACTACAATTAGATTTTTGGCTTTGTTTTATACAATGCATATACATTTCAGAGTCATCAGAGTTAATCTTTTCCTGCACAAACTAATTTTGACCTCAGTGAGTTTGTGTTGGTAAAGATCAACACTGATAATATTGCCTTTATTTATTTTTTTTGCTTGTTTTGTTTTGTTTCAAAAATATAAAGTAGTTATGAAATAGCCCTACAAAACAAGCGTAAATATATTTTCAGTTGGAGGAGAATTTAATGATACAAAACTTTAGAATCCTTTTTTTTGAACTGTGAATGGAAGTCTTTTTTTGGGTGAAGTCTGTTGTATTAACAGTACGCAGGAATGTTATTGTGTTTTTAAAATGCAAATCTCTTTCCTCTACAAATCCATTCCAGAAGGATTAGTTTACCACACCCCCGACTGTATGTCAACATAAAATCATCCAAAGGGGCCTAAAATTAAAGTCAGGCTTTACTTCCAGTTAGTTTACTGACTGGAAAAAAATGAAAAAATATGACAATTCAGTTCACCCTTGTCATTTTGGGTCTTGCATGGCTGGCTTAAACATGATCTTAGTCAAATGTGCTCTGCACCAATGAATTTTAATAATGGCCAAGATTCCATTTTAGAATTGTGGTCAAACAATCCACATGTGGTTAAAGTGCAGATTCTCAACCTTTAGTAAAGGGTATTTTTATACATTTTCATTTCACCATGTAGAAATGTCAACATTTTTTAATACATAGTATCCACCATAATGTTTGGGACAATTGGCTTATAAGGTATTTCTGATTAGTCAGGTGTGTTAAATTGTTTCCTTAGTGCAAGTATAAGACTGCTTTCATTATCTAGTCTGGGTTCTAGGCTTTTGATTGCCTTTGGAGTCTGTAATTGGCACTTGTCACCCAGGGCCAGACTTGTGCCAATGAAAGTCAAGGAAGCCAGTACAAAGCCAGTGTAAGAAATAAGAACAAATCAGGCAGAGACATTGGCCAAACCTTAGGCTTACCAAAACCAACTATTTGGAACATCATTAAGAAAGATTGCGCTGATAAGCTCAGTAATTGCAAAGGGCCTGGTAGGCCAAGGAAGACCTCTACAGTTCATAACCAAAGAATTCTCACTATAATGAAGAAAAACACATGCTTGTAACCATCTTTAGGAGGCAGGTGTGGATGTGTCAGGATCTACTGTCGCAGAAGACTAACCACAAAATATGATGACCAAGTTAGTTTGCTAAGTAGTACCAAAAAGAGCCTGCAGAGTTATGGAAAAAGGTCTTGTGGATAGATGAGACCAAGATTCACTTGCATCATAGTGATGGCCAGAGCAAAGTGTGGAGCCCCAAAGGAGCAGCCCAAGATCCAAAGAGCCTCCCCCCCATCTGTGAAACATGGTGGTGGGGTGTTATGGTTTGGTCATGTAGGGTTGCCACAGGTACTGGCTCACCTGTCTTCACTGATGATGTAACTGCTGATAGCAGCAGAAGCAGAATGAATTCTGAAGTGTACAGAACCATTTTATCTGCTCAGTTTCAAGCAAATTCCACCAAGCTCTTTGGATGATGCTTCAAGACAATGGTCCCAGCTAATGCAACAAAGGAGTTTTACAAAGCCAAAAATAGGAAAATCCATTACTGGCCATGCCATTCACCTGATCTAAATTGATAAAAATATTTTTTAAAGTGCTGTAATTTCTACATGGTGAACCCAAGGTGTATTAAGAATCTGAGAAACAAAACAAATAAAGAAAAAATGTATTTGTGGAGCTCACTCCAGTTTGCCAGCAGGGTGTAAGAGGTAGAATTTAGGTTTTGGATGAATTATTTCTCCATCTGAGTAAAATCGAATGTGTGTAATCCATGATTCTGCATTAATGCACCAACCGCAAATTATAATTGGTTATAATTGGCATCCAATAAATCACATTTTGAGTTAAAACAAGTGGAAGCTCGGTATACCTCGGCGTTAAAGGCAGCTCAAATGGAAACCAGGACTCTGCAGAAGACGTTTTTTAAAATAAAATAAAAAAATCCTGATCACACATTTCTGTCAGCCGGATCTAGGTGACGCTGTGAATGCTAGTAACAGCCGTTCCTCGCTCTATTTGCCACTGTGACTGGGCACACCATGACATGGGAGCAAGATTTCTTAAAATTATCTGTGCACGTTCACCGTTTTGATCCGCTATGGTCCCTGCAGCGTTTTATCAGACACATACACGCACTGCTCAGAACTGGAAATGCAGCGCAGGTGGAAGTCGTGCGAGGTGATTTCGGAGCCCAGCGCGTGCCAATCGTGACGGCACCAACGGTAACTTTCCCTCATTTGGTCCCGCGGAGTTGCGTTTCGATGGTACGGTCGCCTCCATTAGCTTATCCACTGGATCCGAATAGCACTCAGTCTGTATCCCCCAAACGCGGTTTACTTTATTCTCGCTTTTTATTAGCGGGGCCATGTGAGCCTAGTATTGTTTCTCGGCGCTTGGACGCGGTGGTTCTCGGGGCAGGTTGTTGTAATTTCTCAATTAGAGTAACTGTTGTTACCGCTTCCCAAAGCTCGCCGCCTCTTATGTGTGTTGTGAGATGGTGGTGAGGCTCAAAACATAGCCTACATCTTTTTCATGGCTTTGTGTGCCGATCCCGGGACACCCGGTTCGTTTAATTGGGTAATCACTTATTCACAGCGCTTTGTACGGGCTCCACACAACAGTCTTTATGTCAGCGGTAGGCCTAATTCAACCGACCTTTTTCAGCGATTTCCCCCCACTGTTTTGGAAGCATTCAATTTCCTGTTTTTCCTCAATTTTACGGTTAACCCAGCCTTCCCCGTTTTTTTCCTCAGGTCCGTTTACAGATGTCGTCACCACCACCCTGAAGCTTGCCAACCCAACCGACAGGAATGTGTGTTTTAAAGTCAAGACGACCGCGCCGCGCCGGTACTGTGTTCGGCCAAACAGCGGCGTCATCGATGCAGGAACTTCAATCAATGTCTCCGGTAGGTCAGACTGTCTTCTGGGGAGATTTGGGTTGGACTTTAAAAAAAAAACTTAAGTTGGAGGCTACTAGTGTTTCATTAATGTCACCTCTTTATTCACTGGCCTGGAAATGTTGTTAGCTAGTATTAATAGCTCAGATTAATCAGTTCAGTGTATTTCTGTGTCTCCAATATTCAAAATCACAAAGTCACATTGGATAAGAATATCTGCTAAATGAATGTAATCTACAAATAACCTAATATCGCATCCGTGGCTTCAGCATGATTTGGACATTGTTTGATTTGTTTGGTCGAGCATTGATTGGATGTTTCTGTAATACAAAGTCATAAACCTCCAAAATAAGCACTTCAGTGCTTGGAAATTAAATTAGGGACTAACCACAGGTGATATTCTCTTGTGAGTTAAACAGTCATGGAAAAAATACCTTATATGACTAATCTTCTGTTAGCTAGTGCTGTTCCCCAAATATGATGAATGGAAACACTGCGGGCCTCTCAGTGGACAAAATATAGGCATAAGTCAGATATTAGTGCAGGTATGCGATCAGTTAGGATTCTTCCTGATTCATGAGGAAATACTGATGCTCAGACTAATGGTCTCAACTTGAGGCAGACACCTGAGGTATGTCATAAGCACGCACAGCAAGATCTCTCGCATGCTGCAACAGCTCATAGCAGGAGAGAATGTTCAGTGATAAAGCCAAACACCAGCAGGCCCAGAGACATGTAGAGAATGGGTATCAATAAAATAAAATCAGTATTTCCTGATTCATCAGAAAAAATCAAGAACGATCGCAAGGTTGAAGTGAAAAGACCGGGCGGCCCCCATTGCCTCCTCTCCACAACTGTGGCCCCTGCTGGCCCCTCCTGGGGACTGTGGCCCCTGCTGTCCCCTCCTGCTGACTGTGGCCCCTACTGGCCCCTCCTGGGGACTGTGGCCCCTGCTGACAGCGAGCGGCCCCTCCAGGGGCCTGCATGTCTCTGCTGTGCTCTGAGTCTGATCCTGGAGGGGGGGGGGGTGGCGAGGGGGGCGATGGAGGTGGGGGGGGGATCCTGTTTCCTGGCTTGGCCCCTGAGTGCTGTACGCCGCCTGCGACTCGTCTTGCATCGCTGGGGTCTGGTGTCTGGCGGCTCTCCGGAGGGCTGGACTGGAAACTGCCAGAGAGCGTCAGACCTCCCCGGGTCTCTACACAACACATGCAGCAGCCATATACGTCAAATGCAGAATGTTCTAGACTTCAGCCTCCAGCAAAGGCTTTGCTGCAGGGCTGGCCCGTATTAATCACAGTCTTGTGTGGGGAAAAGTGTTAACTGAAGATGCACAGCTTTCCGGGTGCTTAGCTCGGAAATTAGCTCTGAAATTAAAAAGTGGGGAAAAAAAGTTTTTTGTGTCCTCAGAACATTGTGTTGACGAATCTAAGACAAATATTGCCTGGAGAAATATATATCCTGGAAACTTCTGGAAACCAGCTCAGTCCACCAGTCCTCCCCACTGCAGATGACATCACTGTGTTCGGCCACCTGCGGCCCCCATCAGGGGCCCTGACTCCGAGCCAGTCTGAAGCTGTCCGTTCAGATCGCCTGCCCTGCAGTACAGCTCGCTCCTGGCTTCCCATAATCCCCGAAGGGCTTTAAAGCCAGCGGTACTGCAGGATTTAGCATGACCAAAAGGAAAAGGCTGTACTCCCATCTCAAAATAAATGCATTTGCTTGCTAAAACCAGAGTCTGATGGAAAGTTTACATTTTTGGTAACCCACAGGGCCAATTTAGCTGTCTACACTGCTTACTGAAAACGAACAGAGTTTTGACGTCTGATGAGATGTTTTTCAAAAGTTAGTAAAATAAATTATATCTGCTCTGGCCTGGAGTGCTGTCCTTGAATTCACTTGTGCTAAGCATGCAGGGAAGTGGAGTGTGCTGTGATGTGGGAGATTTCCCAGAATGCCGCTGCATCTTTTGCGCGTTTGTGAAACCAGTGTTTACATTTATCACAGAAAACACTGAAAATATTCAGATGTATTTGTCTGGAAAGTTAGCTGCAGCTCATGCATATTTCTGACTGAACATTCGCACGATTCTTGCAGTCATTTATGAATTGAACTTATAAAATCTCTCAACTTTGAGTTTTTTTAGTGCAATAACTGATTTTTTTCATAACTGAAGTCATTTTGTGTCTCCTAGTAGTGGTAGGAGACAGAATGAATGCATTTCATCCATGGCAACCCACTTTGCTGGCGCTCGGCAGCCATTTTGTGCCAGAATCCCCATCATGCATCCGCAGGGCTGTTTTATTTCTATATATTTAACGTGGGAAGCATGAGCAGGTGGCTAGATTGGGAACACCCACAGTTCTAAGACTCATGTTCATTGGACAGTGTAAAACTTTGCAGTCCTAGTACTGGTCGATATTTCTGCTGTGTGTAAACTTCTGAATTGTCACTTGCATGTCAGTCGTTAATGGGGAACATAAAACAAGGAGAGCATTAATTAGTGAATAACGCTTTAATCTGAATTGATATTAGCCCATTTCCAGACATTCAGCCCTGGAAGCTAAGTGTTCGGACTTATGACGGGCTCAGATTTTTAGCAGGGTTAGGCTGTCGGACTAATTTCGGACGTCACAGGCGCATTCCGCCATTCAGCACCTTGCCGGCCGCCACGTCATCGGTATTGGTGTAAGGGACCCGATCAGGACCTAGTCTCCGGCTGTCCCAGACCTCCCGATATTTTTGAACTTGTTTAATTAGTTTGAACTCGTAGTTTCAGCTATTAAAGACGAGCTATGCGACCGGTGATCCACAGCAGCCAATGAGCTCGCAGGAAAGCCGTTTGTGCAGAAAGCTGGAATAAACTCTAGCACTCTAGCAGCATCATGGCCTCGGGGAAAAACAACAACAGCACCCCACCTTCTACATGGACAGATCAATCAGATGGAAAGGAGGCAGGCTGAACTCTGGAAACAACACGGCTGTTTTTTTGGGAAGACGACAGCCTCGGCACAATCATGGAGCAGCAACTTTCTTAAATGTCTGAAATATTCGACTTTGACCAGAGCTCAGTCAGTCTCAGTGCAGCATTTATTGTGGTTTGAACCTGACAAATTGCTTCAAAGTTCCGATTTTCACGTTTATTCTGCTGAGACAGCGGAATATAGACATCCCTCATGACCAAAACCCAGTGGAGAGTTCTGTAGGTGGTGACCCCCCTTCTGTGCTGCGGTGGTCAGACATAGATGTACAGGACAGAACGTCAGGTAGTGCTTGCTGGACAGCAGCATTAAGATTCTGTTGTTTTTGTGGTCTGAGCCCAGCGTTAGCCGAGGGGCTAAAAACTAGGCCTTCAGTTGATGTTTCAGTCCACGTTAGCCCTGCTGCAGCCACGCATCTTGCTCTTCGGCCCAGTAGGGGGCGATGTGCACTGTACAGTCACTCTGCAAAGAAACTCCCTGAAGAAAAATTGGACGCAGAATTAGGAATTTGGAGCAGTCTGCCAGCGCTGTCAGCTTGTGTTATTTTCCCATTTTCCACATTTCCTTCTTCATAGCAGCTTGCAGCACTTTGCTGTCCTGTCAGTTCTGTATAGTGATGCCGGTCTGTGTAGAGATTCTGTTCTGTGTAGTAATGCTGGTCTGTGTAGTGATGCTGGTCTGTGTAGGGATGCTGGTCTGTGCAATGATGCTGGTCTGTATAGTGATGCTGGTTTGTATAGTGATGCTGGTCTGTATAGAGATGAAGGTCTGTGTAGTGATGCAGGTCTGTGTAGGGATGCAGGTCTGTGTAGAGATGCAGGTCTGTGCAGTGATGCTGGTCTGTGTAGTGAATCTGGTCTGTTCTGTGTATTGATGCTGGTCTGTTCTGTGTAGTGATGCTGGTCTTTGTAGTGATGCAGGTCTGTGTAGAGATGCTGGTCTGTTCTGTGTAGTGATGCTGGTCTGTGTAGAGATGCTGGTCTGTTCTGTGTAATGATGCTGGTCTGTGTAGTGATGCTGCTCTGTGTAGAGATGCTGGTCTGTGTAGTGATGCTGCTCTGTGTAGAGATGCTGGTCTGTATAGTGATGCTGGTCTGGTCTGTATAGTGATGCTGATCTGTGTAGTGATGCTAGTCTGTGTAGTGATACTGGTCTGGTCTGTATAGTCATGCTGGTCTGTGTAGTGACGCATGTCTGTGTAGAGATGCAGGTCTGGTCTGTTCTATGTAGTGATGCTGGCTGGTCTGTGTAGAGATGCTGGTCTGTTAGGTTTAGAGATGCTAGTCTGTGCTGTGTAGAGATGCTGGTGTGTCTAGTGATGCGGGTCTGTGTAGAGATGCTGGTCTGTTAGGTGTAGAGATGCTGGTCTGTGTAGTGATGCTGGTATGTATAGTGATGCAGGTCTGTGTAGAGATGTTGGTCATTATAGTGGTGCTGTTCTGTATAGTGATGCTGGTCTGTGTAGTGATGCTGGTCTGGTCTGTATAGTCATGCTGGTCTGTGTAGTGATGCAGGTTTGTGTAGAGATGCTAGTCTGTATAGTGATGCAGGTCTGTGTAAAGATGCTGGTCTGTGGTTAGGGTTAGGCAGGAGCACACAGGGCAGTTCCTAGGGCTTCCTGCTGTGGCCGTGCCTCTACAGAGGCTCTGAGATGCAGTGCTCTGGGCTCCCAGGCAAACCTGCCATCAGCTCCAGCACACGCAAAGGCAGCAGAGCTGAAACTCACAGGCTGAGCTCCAGTGCTCTGCGGAGCCCACAGTGGAAATGGGACTCCTAACCAAAGGTCTTTCCTTTGATGGCTTTAGTGCTGTTCCCCCCCCCCCCCAACCCCATGGTAGCAGCCCTGCATGGTGAGTGGTCCATCAGCACAGCTGTTGTGTGCCACTGTGCAGAAATATGCCTTAGACTGTCAACACCACACCCTTTTGTTTGGTTGTCAGGCTGGTCCACAAGCCCCCCCCCCCCCATACCAGGGGCTGTTCAGCCAGCAGCCACGGGGTCTAATGCAGGTCTCCAGTGGGGAAAGTGTAATTCAGACTTCTCTAAACCTGCAGCTGTGCCCTCCTCAGCTTCAGTGTGGAGCGTGACTGCCTCCTCCTGGTGGCTGAGTGGTAGGCAGTGGCGCAGATACTGTAATAACTGAGCCAAGATGGTCAACTCCATAACTCTTCACATTAAAGGTGTGGTCTCTCTCCCGTTAAAGCTGAAACATTAATAATTCTACGCTATGTCATAAGATAATGTATCAGTGGAAAAATTCTGGTCGCTAACCGAAGCCTCCTGTCGTTATGGGAAACAGGAAGCTATGTGGGAGTCTGTTTGTGTTCAGTAATATCTGTGATATTCAGTGTTCAGTAATATCTGCGTTAATACGCATATTCACCGAACCCAGTGTTCTGCAAAAAAACATCTGGTAATTGTTTTGCCCCCATACATCATTTCACAGAAAGAACTTGCACCCCAGGAAGAAGTTGTTTCAGAACACCTGACACACAGTCTGAGTTTATATTAATAAAAAACCTACAGCTCTGTGTTATTGAAATACATAGTCATGTAATTAATTTATTAATTTATTTTTATGCCTCCGCGACGGCACAGCCGTGGCCGGAGGCATTATGTTTTTGGGTTGTCCGTCCGTCTATCCGTCCGCCCCGATTCTCGTGAACGCGATATCTCAGGAACGCCTTGAGGGAATTTTTTCAAATTTGGCACAAACGTCCACTTGGACTCAAGGATGAACTAATTCGATTTTGGTGGTCAAAGGTCAAGTTCACTGTCCTGTTCTCCCATTCTCTTGTGAATGCGATATCTCAGGTACGCCTTGAGGGGCCCACAGGGCGACGCAGAACTGACCGTACTGTTGCCCAGGGTTACCGGTGGTTAGGCAGGCATCCGTGGCTCATTGCTCTCTAGCGATCCCTGCTGGTCAACCAGGTGCCCTCAGTCTGTTAGCTGAAGGTTATCAGTAGATAGTTGAATAGATTTACCTCAGGGCAGAACACTGCTGTTGCAGCGCTCTCTATGGGTTAGCATTACAACAGTACAACCTAGGCCGTGTTCGAAACGGTTTACTTGCCTACCATTGAGTATGTAAGTTGAGTACATTTTATCTAAATGGAGCGTACTTAAAATCCCTAGATGATGCACTTATTCCCAAGGATTTGCTGAGTGTATTCGGCAGCGCACTTTTCAGGAAGTAAACTATACTTTTAGGAAGGAGGTCCCTTAAATCAGAGACGAAGAGGCAGAGCCTTTTCATGAGAAGGGCGGGATGTCTTACGACACTTCTGCGGTACCTTCGGAAAATAGTATAGAGGATATTTTTCGCTTACTGCCCATCTCGTACTAAAAATACACACTAAACAGATGGTATGTTTAGTAGACTGTGCATATTTTGACGACACAGTAGTTAGTAGGCTGTTTCAGCCGCAGTTGAAAGTTTCAACCCATAGGGGGCGCTGTGGCAGTAGTTTTCTGTCCTCCTCTGTAAGCGTCTTCCTCTGGCTCCTGCACGTGCCAGCTTGGCTTTTGGGCTGCGTGTGAAAAGAAGCACGCGGCGACAGCGCTTGCTTGGAAGGACAGTGCCTGCTTGTCTCCGCTCTCCCGTGGCCTTTAATGGCATCAGTAAAAGGTGGAGTTATTTATTTGGGAGAACCCTCCTCCTCCCCCAGTGTTTTTTTTTAGCTGTGATCCATCCACTAAGCTCTGCTAAATACACCTCAAGGTGAAATTCTCTCTGTCTTGTCTCCTCCGTGAAAGTGCCACCAGCTGCCGAGGGTCTTTTGAGGTCGGGGGCTGCAATTAATGTCGTCATTAGCCGCCCTCTCCTGGGAGCTAATTAATTACAGCCGGTGAATCTGATCTTCTGACTGCCCTGCCTTTTTAAATCGCGTAATTTACCCAACAACGAGTAAGGGTCAGGCAGTTCACATCTAACGAAGATTTAACGGCAATTAGTTTCTGTGGGTTTTTTAAAGCGGGTTTTGTGCGCTGGACTACCCGTACGTGTGGATTTGAATTGCACGCTTCAACGAACATATAGATGTAGTTATACAGTGTATTTGGAGAATGTCAGGGTTGCTTTCTCTGTGGGGAAAAAAATCGTATTAAAGTATTTTCTGTGTTTCTGTTCTGCCTTGTTTTGTGGAGCCGTGTCCCATTGCATGTACGGTGTCCCCCCGATGAATATTGGGACTGACTGCACATGACATTTTTAATCTGTTTCAGCCGTCTGTTTTGAGTTTGCCGTGTAGGACTCGCGCTGATTACAGTACTCGCGCGCAAAAATGCGGCGGCGTGGTTGATCCCCCCTAGCTCGGTACTTGCACGTGCCGTATGCGAGCAAAACCCGGTAGCCACATCTGAAAGTCGGTACCGCCGCTTCAAAATTAAGAGGTCAATTGTTTTAATGAAAGCTAGCGGCAGCTTTCTGAAGTCACGCGCATATTTTGCACTGATGTTAAAATGCCTTTGAATCTCAATGCTTTTTGTTTTTTTAAGAACGATGGTGAAGGGGTTTGCCCTGCGTCACCTATTTCAACTCTATAGACGAATCGAATGCCAGACATGAGAAACCGATCAGTGTCGGTTAAATCATTGTAACTGCTTTAAAATACCTTTTGTTCATTGGAATGACATCAAATGAGGCCAGCTGGCTCTGCACTGGTGGGTTTTAGAATATATTTGCTCGCACCTGTTTTTATTTAAGACCAGTAAAGTTACAATGAAAAACAGGGTTGGGAAGCCTGAAGAAAAGTTGTCCACAGGGGATTCGAGTAGATCCATCAATTTGGGGTCGTCATGGTGATATGCCAGTTGAATAATTCTAATTGATTCCACAGACACTTTGGACCAATAGACAAACATAAAAATGAAAATGAGAATGATTTAAACAATAATAAGCATTTATATACATTTTTTGGGGATTTTTTTTCCAATCTGGATAAGTGATTACTGCAAATGTTGTACAAAATAGCCAACATAGATACCCTAACAGATAATTTACTACATTCTGATGGATTAGGTGTCAGTCCTGTGAACTCATAAGCAGCATAAGTTATTAGTTGGTCCATTAACTAACTGTCCTGCACAGACTAGGGTGAAGTTTCATGATTCTCCAGGCATATGAAATGTTAATTGGTAAGTTGGATCTGCTCGTGAACTTCATATGGTCAGTATTAAGAGCCGGCATGTTTGACTTTTGCATTATACGCCAAATGAAAGAAAAAATACATTAACATTTCTAGACTTAGAATTGTTAAACATTTCAGCTCATGGTATTTTCTCTGGCAGGGATAAGAAGGACTGTTGATGATTTGCCCGGATTTAGGAGACATTAGAAATGTTACCATTTACGGAGCCATTAGCAGATGTGTTTCGCTTTAGTGTAGTGCGTGTTTGCTGTGTTGTGTTTGAGTTCATTACATGCCCGTTTGTTTGGGGTTTTACCACCTGTGCTGTAACGCTAGAGTTATATCACCAATTGAGTGTTAATAAGGTTGAGAATAGTTCCGTTCATCTAATGTTTTTTTTTTTTGTCTTAAATCTGGACTTAAGTTGGTGACACACTTGCGTGACGTGTTCACAAATAGCATGAGTACATCTGGTCGTAGGTTCTTCTCCATTTCAACTCAGAAACCAGTCAGACAAACAAGACAATTCAGCACAGTACGATATGTACATTTCTTGAATTAAAAATAAATGACAAAAATAGTAAAACCACAGCTCAGCCAGTGCAATGATTCCATTGTCTACAGTCTTTGTCAAAGACAATTAGAAATGGACCTCAGATCATTCAGAAAATGTCTGAAGAGTTTGTCCACCAAAAAAAGCATCTTTTCCATTTGTACAGTCACGATCATTTCACATAGCTACCCCTGAGAGCAGAACTAAGGGGGATCTAACAGCCTTTGACAATGATTGTTTGACTTTTTTTGAACATTAATGGCTGTTGCAGCTTGGACTGGGTTCCAGCACCAGGACTCATGGGTAATGTTGCTAGCAGACAGCTCAGTCACATGATCTGAACCACATGCTAATTTACTCAGAGCTGCATGAAGGTCTCTGACTGCATTGCCTAAAATGGTGTCGTTACATTTGTGGCAGTCGCTCCCTATTGCAGAGTGGCAGTTGATAGGATGCTTGAGCGTTGGATTCTTGGCTGAAGAGGCTCAGGAGTTTGACTAAATCCAAATGTTGAAGTTGTGTGGTTAGGCCAGTATACATTTTTTTTAAATTACCAAAGCTCATAGCTTTTAAGAACTTTTGTTTTATTGTCAAGAGTGTTTTTAACGGTGAAATTCCTTCAGAATTGTATCGACCTCCGGAGTGTTAAAATGACTGTAATCATCTAAACGACGTGCGGAGGACCGCTGTACGGGTTTGTCAGTGTGCGGTTTTCAGAAGATTGGAAAAATTTGATGGGCGTGTGCGTTCCTGCATCCCACAGGGAGCCCGTCCACAACTCCGTTCACTGATTGGATACCTTCCTGCGCGTCAAACGCTGGTCGTCAAACGCTGTTCGTCAGAAACACTGTCCGGGGCACTCTCCTACCACCGCGAAGACCCGGGTTCAATCCCCGGCAGCGGTACTTCCGGCTTGGTCAGACGTTCCTACGAACGCAGTTGGCAGTGTGTGGGAAGTCGGTGAGTCCTGATCGCTGCATTAGAGACTCCTACTGGTTGGTCGGGGCGCCTGTCCAGCGGGGAGGGGATCCGGGTGCGATAGCGTGAACCTCCGCGCGCGTGACGGAGCCTGTTTGCAGCAAGACCAGCATTAAAATCAGTTTGACCTTTGACCCCTACAGCGGGCCTGCTGGTCTCAACAGCTTTGCGGTAAAATGTTTCTTCAGTTAGCGTGTCACATTCAATATGTACGATCATCATGCCATTTTATATGTTGCTTCAACCTGTTTTGATGAGTCCAGAGTTAGGCTGAAAAACAGTGCAGTCCCAGTAATCACGGAGGTAATCTCTAACCACCACCAAACATTTAGAAAGTGCTGTACAGGCCAGTGTCATTCAGCGGTTTGTTAATTTCATAAACCTCTTGCTCGCATGGCAGCTGTTGGTGTTGGCAGTGGAAATGCTCTGGGCCAATCGGAAGGGCTCTGAGGAGAAACCGAATGCAAAGCAAGATCCAAAAATACTACAGATGGAAATGCACTACAGGCCATCCAGAGATGGCACAGTGCACTGGTCGTGTAACATGGCATATGTGGATATTGAAAGCACACACATGCCATATAAACACTGGGTATGTAATATGTCATGTGACTTGTCTGGAAGCAAGAAGCCCACTCTCTGTGCTTACGCCTGTAAAGTAGTGTTGATGTTCTTGTAGCATTTTTGCCTTCCTTGGCATTGTTTTTCATTCAAAATCAGAACCACTCCTGTGGTTGTGAAGAGATTTTTTTTTTCTTCTCAGAATACTGAGTTGTTTTTCAAGGGGAGCTGAGCCAAGTAAATCTTTATGTGCCTAATGTAATTGAGTGGGTGTGCTCTCGGTGTTTGCGTGAGTTGCGTCTGCAGCCCTGCATGGATGTAATTTCCCCCAAAGCGGTGGTTCTGCCAGTGTTTCCTAGGGGGCTTTAATGTGGTCGGGGGAGGTGGGGGTGGGGGGGGGGCATTCGCTCTGTGGGCAGTCTCGGGTCTGTCTGTTTAGCGGTTTTTACAGCATCGACCCTTGAACTCTTCCAGTTCTGCCATCTTGAGTTTCACCTCGTCAAGCCGAAAGAAAGGGAGAGCTCTCGCTGAGGTCAGGTTTGGTCACTCCCGGTTGAGAGCTAAAGGCAACGCACACGAACTCTCGATGCGTTGTAGTGTGTGTTTTAAGATTTGACTGTGCTTTGTGCTTCTTTTTTTTTTTAGTTTGAAAAAGTGTGTGGTGTTGCCGAAGTGGCGGCCTCCACCATCAGCAGAATATTCCAGATTGTTTTCTTAACGTAGTTCCATAGGGTTCCTGTGTTCTTCAACGCTGTGATGAAGACAAATGGATCCATCAAACGATTTACTTTTGTAATGCGCCATTTACAAACAGCTGTCTCCACAGGACTTCAAAATTAGACATTTTCTTGGAGGAAATTAAAAGTGAGGCAATTCAGGAAAAACTGGGAAATGATTCCCTGACCTCTTAAAAAGCGATCAGGAATGGGTCTCAATTCCAGGCCCGTTAAAAAATACTTGGACCGTGATTGGATCAGAGCGGGTCACGCGCAGTTCACACAGACAAAGTGCAGAACGCAAGAAAGTTACACAGATGCCGTGTTGTAGAAAATTACCTCTAACCTCCTCTGGTTTCTGTCTTTTGCTTTCTTGCAGTAATGCTGCAGCCGTTCGACTACGACCCCAACGAGAAGAGCAAACACAAATTCATGGTGCAGTCCCTGCTGGCTCCGCCCGAGATGACCGACATGGAGGGAGTGGTGAGCGCGCTCAGTGCGGACCTCGTCTGACATCACACCCGCCGTTCCCCCCCCGACTTCTGCCTCGGTGCTGTCGGACACGGGCCCTGGCAGACGGGGTTTTGAGCCCTTCTCTCTCATTTCTGTCACCGTCGGGGTGCCAGAGTACTCCCTTTCCCCCCCCCCCTCTTCTTTCGCTCTTTGTACGTGGCTTTAATTAATCTCTCCATCTCCCTCTCCTCACCGTCCAGCTCAGTTGCTGACAGGTTTATGGATCCCGAGGGCCCTGTGCTCATAGTGAGACGTTAAGCGATGGAAAGGAATGAGACCTCATTCTGGGACTTTGGTGATGTGGCAGCTGAGTCCTGTGTGTGTGTGCATGCATCTGAAGAACAGGACGGGGAACGGCCGCAATCCCAGATCATGAGTAATCCGCTGTCCCAGTGCGATTTCCCCCCCTCCGTAGCCCAGGGGCTCATCCCCAGGCCCAGCCGCCATCTTTCGAAGAAGTGTCCCATTACCGGCCTGCCGACGTGACGCTGCGGAATGAGGATGCTCTTCCAGGCAGTCCGTCAAACGCGGCTCCATCACGCCGTCCGTCCTCTGCGTTAATCCCCCCTTCCTCTGTCCCTCTCTCTCCGCCTCTCTGTGTGCAGTGGAAGGAAGCCAAGCCGGAGGACCTGATGGACTCCAAGCTGAGGTGCGTCTTCGAGATGCCGGCGGAGAACGATAAAACGGTGAGCAGGCCGCCCTAGCTCTCGCGTGCGCTGGCTTCCCGCCGCTTGCGAAACGTGTCACCGGACGGCGCGCTGTGACCCCCGGCCGTTTGCCAAACCCGCCCAACTCCTCCGGGCCCACGTTCAATTTGCGTACAAAATTTATTATTGTTCTGGTTTTTTCAAACCACACACAGCTGTTGAGACATCATCTCTCCTGGGTGACCGAAACAGTATTCATAACAAAACATGGGAGAAATGGCTGATTTAGGTGATTAATTGGGTTCGAGTAGAAAGTGAAATCCTGTGCTGAGATTTCCACCATCGTGAGTGAAATGAGAAACAGCTTGAATCTCTGGACTTTCACCGCTGTTTGTGTAAAAGCGCGTAGTACTTTATCTCCGTGGAGACAGCTGTTTAAAAGCACGTAGTACCCTATCTCCATGGAAACACGGCTCTTTGTTTAAAAGCACGTAGTACCCTATCTCCGTGGAGACGGCTGTTTGTGTAAAAGCACGTAGTACCCTATCTCCGTGGAGACAGCTGTATGTTTAAAAGCACGTAGTACCCTATCTCCGTGGAGACACAGCTGTTTGTGTAAAAGCACGTAGTACCCTATCTCCGTGGATACAGCTGTTCGTGTAAAAGCACATAGTACCCTATCTCCATGGAGACAGCTGTATGTGTAAAAGCACATAGTACCCTATCTCCGTGGAGACTCAGCTGTATGTTTAAAACCACGTAGTACCCTATCTCCGTGGAGACAGCTGTTTAAAACCACGTAGTACCCTATCTCCATGGAGACAGCTGTTTAAAAGCACGTAGTACCCTATCTCCGTGGAGACAAGTGTATGTTTAAAAGCACATAGTACACTATCTCCATGGATACAGCTGTTTAAAAGCACGTAGTACCCTATCTCCGTGGATACAGCTGTGTAAAAGCACGTAGTACCCTATCTCCGTGGAGACAGCTGTTTAAAAGCACGTAGTACCCTATCTCCATGGAGACAGCTGTTTAAAAGCACGTAGTACCCTATCTTCGTGGAGACAGCTGTATGTTTAAAAGCACGTAGTACCCTATCTCCGTGGAGACAGCTGTTTAAAAGCACGTAGTACCCTATCTTCGTGGAGACAGCTGTATGTTTAAAAGCACGTAGTACCCTATCTCCGTGGAGACAGCTGTATGTTTAAAAGCACGTAGTACCCTATCTCCGTGGAGACAGCTGTTTAAAACCACGTAGTACCCTATCTCCATGGAGACAGCTGTTTAAAAGCACGTAGTACCCTATCTCCATGGAGACAGCTGTTTAAAAGCACGTAGTACCCTATGTTCGTGGAGACAGCTGTATGTTTAAAAGCACGTAGTACCCTATCTCCGTGGAGACAGCTGTTTAAAAGCACGTAGTACCCTATCTTCGTGGAGACAGCTGTATGTTTAAAAGCACGTAGTACCCTATCTCCGTGGAGACAGCTGTATGTTTAAAAGCACGTAGTACCCTATCTCCGTGGAGACAGCTGTATGTTTAAAAGCACGTAGTACCCTATCTCCGTGGAGACAGCTGTATGTTTAAAAGTACGTATTACCCATGGAGACAAGACTGTGGGGGGTGTGTTCCAACCACTTATTTTTTTCTCATTTTCTTGCCTTCAGTGTGGAAGGCCACATGGGTCAAAAATATGTGACATTGACCCGTTGTCAACATTGGCTCATTCCATTTGCTTATTTTTATCTTTTTGTTTCCTTTCCTTGCTCCTTGCTCCTTGCTCCACCCATTGGAGGATGCAAGGAAAGAAAGCGAGGAAAGGACGTGAGGACGGAGGAATCAAGGAAACATGTATAAGGCTATTGGAACGTCCTGGCTCTTCCAAGCGTCATTGTGAAGCCCCATCAATTACATAGCAGATGGGGAGAGGTGGATCCACAGGTCAATAATTATACGTCACGTGTATGCTTTTGCTACCGATGCTCTCGGTTCCTTGCTCAAAAATTATTTGGGAGCGTCTTAGCTCCTAGCTTGGTTTGGAATGTCTTCAAATATATAAAGTAAGCAAATGGAATGAGTCACCGTTGAAGATGCGTGATTCCAGATGTCAATTTCACTTATTTTTTGACCCGTTTGAACTTTCATACAAGGATAGGAGGCAAGGAGGTAAAAAATAAGCAGTTGGAATGCACCCGCAGTTTGGTGGGGTCACTCACAGCCAGAGGTGGGCGGGGTCACTGCATGTCACTCACAACGAGAGGTGGGCGGGGTCACTGCATGTCACTCACAGCCAGAGGTGGGCGGAGTCACTGCATGTCACTCAGCTAGAGGTGGGCAGAGTCACTGCATGTCACTCACAGCTAGAGATGGGCGGAGTCACTGCATGTCACTCAGCCATTGCTGATCTAGTGGCGCCAAGCACGCATGGACTCAACAGTTGCTATCCCTTTTGCGCTCCTCAACAGCCACATGATCCAAGAAAGTCCATCTCAGCCTCCTGAATACAGGAGTACAGCTGTTATGAAGTCAAGGCCCGCGTGCAGGGATTGGAGGTTCACGCGCAATACAGGGGAAGAAAACAGACAGATCAGGGTAAGGCCAGCCGAGGAGGGCCATGGGATCCCATGAGTTGAGCCAAAACAAACAGCATGATTGTCTCTCAGGCCAGTGTTTCATTCTCCCCCCCTCCCCACCTCCCCAATAAACTCACTTTCCAAAATATTAAATACACATTTTTAAGTGTAATTCCTGCTGGGTGATCCAAGGGTTCCAGACAACATTCTAGAGTAATTGGTCCCCAAGAGAGCCGCGGGGTCTGCTGGGGTCCCCAGCCCTGGTCCTGGAGAGTCTCAGGGTCTGCTGGGGTCCCCAGCCCTGGTCCTGGAGAGCCGCAGGGTCTGCTGGGGTCCCCAGCCCTGGTCCTGGAGAGTCTCAGGGTCTGCTGGGGTCCCCAGCCCTGGTCCTGGAGAGCCGCAGGGTCTGCTGGGGTCCCCAGCCCTGGTCCTGGAGAGCCGCAGGGTCTGCTGGGGTCCCCAGCCCTGGTCCTGGAGAGCCGCAGGGTCTGCTGGGGTCCCAGCCCTGGTCCTGGAGAGCCGCAGGTCTGCTGGGGTCCCCAGCCCTGGTCCTGAGAGCCGCAGGGTCTGCTGGTCCCCAGCCCTGGTCCTGGAGAGTCTCAGGTCTGCTGGGGTCCCCAGCCCTGGTCCTGGAGAGCCGCAGGGTCTGCTGGGGTCCCCAGCCTGGTCCTGGAGAGCCGCAGGGTCTGCTGGGGTCCCCAGCCCTGGTCCTGGAGAGCCGCAGGGTCTGCTGGGGTCCCCAGCCCTGGTCCTGGAGAGCCGCAGGGTCTGCTGGGGTCCCCAGCCCTGGTCCTGGAGAGCCGCAGGGTCTGCTGGGGTCCCCAGCCCTGGTCCTGGAGAGCCGCAGGGTCTTCTGGGGTCATTTATACATCGGGAGGGTATTATAACCCGCGTGCTGACCCCAGCCTCCCATCCCCCTGCAGGAAGAAGATGGCCTTCGGATGAGGAAGACCACGGCCATGTCCACCCAGCACTCCTCTTCCTCATCCGCCACGGGGGCCACAGCGAGGGAGGAGGGGGCCAGCCCCCGCATGCTCGCCCTCATCCTGCTCTTCTTCATCATCGGAGTCATCGTGGGGAAGCTGGTCTTGTAGAAAACGGAGTCGACCGCATGCTTTGTGGATGAAACGAAACTAAAACAAAAACAAAGCAAGAAAAATAAAAATAAAACCGATCTGGAAATTTTGATCAGAATGTCATATCACTGGGGTGGTTCTGCGAAGTTAACTGATGTAAAATAAATTAGAAGAAAACAATCCATTATTTAATGAAATTATAATGAAAAAGGGAAAAAAAAAAAGTCACGGGTCTTGCTTATTAATTACTACATAGCCGTTTAGCCCCTTTCTTCCTGAGTTGCAGACATGTGAGAGCACAAGGGGAGAGCCAGCGTGTATTTAATAAAATGTAATCAATCGACGCCTCAAAACGTTTCAGAGGGCAGAGATTCAGAGTGACTGATCCTCACGTTCAGCCAGCATCGCGTGAGTCTGGCTTTAACCGGTCCTTATTTTCTAAGCGAGGCTTCCGGAAACCGCGCGGGGTCTCTGGGAATCCACCGCCGCTCTACGAGGCGGTCGCGCGTTCACACTACTTTTCACGGCTGCTGTCCTTTAAGAATTAAAAAAAAAAGAGGTATAATAAAGGTTGACTCATCCCAAGAATCATTTGAAAGCAGGTGAGGGGGGTGTGGTGGTTGTAGTGTAGGGGGATTTTGTTGTGGTGACTGAGTCAGCCAATCAGAGGGCTTGTGCAGGTGGGGCTTCTCTGTACATGTGAGCGGCAGTCTGCAGTGCTGTGGTGCACCACTTTATTTACATACCTTTCTGTTTTCCTTCTATGAGGCAGTAATGGCTGCTTAGGAAGGCCTAACCAGGAGGGGGTGGCTGTTTTAATTTTATTTTCAAAACTTGTTTTTGTGACTTAATTTTAGTGCTTCCCCTTTTAGGATTTTGCAGAACGGTTGCATTACTGCTATGTGTGTTTTTTATTATTTAATTTCTCTGCTTTGTTTTTAGAACTTGACAATGCGTCTTTAAATGGCTACGTGCTACACCGCTACTATTGTTCTGGTTAAACAGTTTAAACAAACACCCGGTTCCCAGAAGTACACCTCCGGCCTTGCGACCTATATTTGTAAATTACTCTGTGAGGGAGAGGGAAGGTTTTAATGTTCCAGGGTTGCATGCAAAATCTCTCTTTGGGACGGGGGGAGGAGGTAACTCAGTAACGTGGGCATTGCTGCTGTTAAAAACCCGGCTCTGTACGGACCGCCTGGGATGCAGCCTTGCCTGCGTTCTTCAGAAAATAATAACCATAATTGCAGATAATCTCAGACACACAGCCATCTCCTCTTATTCTCTGGCCAGTGAAAGCCAGCGGTTCACTTCCTGTCTTCGTAGTTTCCTAACGAAATATCGATTGGAATAATGTCACACAACATGCTTGGCGTCCATTTTGCATCTCAGCGCGGAGGCCAGTCACCCCCCCCCAGCCCTGCGCGTGGTTTTAATCCATGCCCCCGCATCACCGGGCCCCTGGTGCTGGAAATGCAGCCCTGCGTCTGCATTTGCATCCCCTTCACCAAGCAAACCAGTGCTCTTATAAACCAGAGTTTATAACAGTTTTTTAAATGTTCTCCGTATGAATTAGGGTTTCCCGTATGATCCAGCCATGTTCAAATAGAGTAGGCTTTTCAGTGTTCGAGTCAGGAGCTTAACCCTCGAAATATACTCCTCCAAACAGGGACCATTTCACGACTAGATTTATATCATTTCTCTTTGTTTTGGTTTTTGTTTGTTTTTCGTTGTTAGTCTCTTTTTTTGTTTGTTTTTTTACTAAAGGGAGATATCTGAATTACCATGCACACCAGTTATTATTTAATCTCACTGTTGCGTGTAATTGAGAACTTGCAAATATTTGTGGGGGGTGGGGGGGGGGCAGGGAAGGGGAGGGGCCAGGCAGCAGGGACACAACCTGTCTATATGAGGTGAAGGGAGGACTTGCTGCTGGAAGCTGAAGGGGATTGTGGGATTGTGGGGATGGGCTGTCGACTCTCAACAGAGCTACACTGGAGCGTCAGCCCCTCCCCTTGACGTAACCACAGCAGTCGGGCAACTGTTTTGTATGTATATAAATAAATAACAGTCTATCTAAGAAATGAATATTCCTAGTAAAGTAGTCTATGGTATAAAAAACCAACCTTGTTGGACTATGTAGCATCTTAATAAATTAAGTTAATAAAGCCCCAAAATTGACCTCTGTTGTGTCATTGTTTCTTTGTGGTGTTATTCTGTCTTGTCACATGATTTTTGAAAGGGGTCGAGGGTCGGGGGCTGGGGGGGGGGGGTGGTGTAATTTATCCAGCCCGGTGCCCTACAGATGGAGGTCCCCAGCCAAGGGAACTAACTGCAGTCTCGGCGATGTCGCTCCCTCTCGAGGAGATGAATGTGTGCTATAGCGGACCTTCACATGGGAGCTCCACCCTCCAAACTCCACCACATTACATTACAGGCATCACACACAATATCCCGTATTCTCAGTCTGGAGCAGAACTATGTGATGTTCCTCCCTAAAATGGTGAAAGCTAAAATGTGATATTAAGACGAAACCCAAAGGGGAAAGCACAGAACACTCAGAGGGAGAAGGCAGTGTTGTGTAGTGGTTAGGGCACCACCTGTGACTCGGAGGTTGCGGGTTCGATTCCCTGCTGTGGCACGGCTGTTTGCACCCTTGATCATGGACCTTAAGCTCAGTTGCTTCAGTAAATGTCCAGCTGCATAAATGGGTTGAATGTCAGCGGTGAAACTTGCTCTGGGTTAGAGCATCTGCTAAATGCTGAAATGTGTGCACATTGAAAGAATTACAGAAGTACTGGGCTTCTGAAGGGAAGTGGTGGAGAGAGAGATATCCGCACACTATGAAAAGCTCCTAAACAAGTTTAGTGCTGTGACATTTTGACCTATTGGGTAAAAGCTGTTTCATTTGACCGCTAAAAGTGTATTATGTTGAAACATTGGCCCTGTTAAATTGGTTCTGGAGCATTCATTTAGTACAATGTGCAAGTATGTGCAAGTATCTCTGCACAGAAGTAAAGATAAGTAATTAACAATTGCTATTTCAATAAAAACAACCACAACAAAATAGTTAATTAATAGGACCTAGCTAAAGAAAGCCGTTACTTGCATGGTTCTTGTTATAGTGAGTAAAAGGCTTGGGCTCAGTCAGCACTTGCCGGGAACATTATGTGGAACTGAATGCACATGCTGTATTGTTTCCTTCGCAGAGTTAAGCAGGGCAGTAGACTGGCCCGGATTAGTGGAGAGGAGAGCCTAACACCTGCATGCGTCTGGCAGTCAGAGTAAAGCCGAATGTTGATTGAAACCAGGCCGGCATCTCTCCGGCTCTTGGCTCGGATCCTGAGGTGCTGAAGGTGTCCTGCGTATGACCGGGTCACTCTCAGCAAAGTTAGGGTTCTGCTCGAGGGTGCTGCGGCGGACGTGTCTCTGTGTTTGACAGGGACAGGAGTTTCTCAGCCTCTCAGCCATTCTCCTCAATGGGGGGGGGGGGTGGAGGAGGGGGAAGCCCTCACTTAGTGCTGTACTACCTCACCCCTTCTTATAGGGCTTGAGGGTTTCCACCTTCGTCCCAAGCTATGCTTCCCTTCACGAGCGTTTCTTCTCTTCCTTTTTTTAAAATTTTTTTTTTGGATGTGTTTCCCTTCCTTCAGTTCAAACGGATCTGGTCCTCGTTGAGGTCCGTGCAGTGAAACGGACGCCTGGTTATGTTTCCGGAGCTGGAAAGCACGCGGCTGTGCGCTCGTCCATATGTGCGTTTCTTTAAACCGCGCCACCGCGTTTCCCCCCCGCTTACGGTCGGCACGGCTCCATGCACAGGTCTCAAACGATAAACATATTTAAGGGCGTGTGCGAGCTTAATTAATCCTGGCATTACTCTTCAAATTGTTTATAATTGTTCTTCAAAGCCAAGTGTGGAGTCATCCCTGTTTTTGTTCCAAGCGTAATGATGTGTGCGAATCACAAAAGTATGGTTTGGTAGATTTTTTTATTAGACGAATGTACTTGGCTGACCAATACAATTAAGGATGCTATAATTTATCCACTTGGAGACAATAATTTCTGTTGGAGAACATTCATTGATCTTTTAGGGAACATTTCATTATAGCACAAAACATTGCGGTCTTGTAAAGGCCAAGACTGGGCTTTCTCAGATGGCCCTCTGCTTCCTGCACAACAGAGTATCTAAGGGTGTCACCCAGTTTCTAGAAATGGCTGACACCCTAGTTAGTCCACTTCATCCTTCTACAATCTGGCAATTCATTTTTGTCCCCTGTAGGGGACGTGAGTCGCTGGGGGGGGACATTCAATGAAATATCAAATAATATTTTAGAAAATAATTTCACGAGAACAAGACACTTGTATGATGTCAAAAAAATGTAATAACCTACGGAAACGTTTTTCTGCCAGGTCTGAGGACATGGGGAACTGCTGCAGACGCCTCAGGCAACCCGAGAGAGAGAGTGACTGAAATCCAGCAGAGCTCGGTGACGCTCTCTCAGTGGTGGGAATGCAACGATAAAGCGAAACATCGGGCCTGCCTGTCCCAGTCGGTTACTCAGAAACGGACCCTGTCTTGGCAAGATTCTAAAGTAATATTTCCCGTGAAGCCTATCGGGTTAGTTTCTTACTTCCACGGTACTGCGTCGTTTCCGACTGTAACCGAGGCCGGAATCAAAGTGGCAAATTGCTTGCAGGTGTCTTTCCTTTCTGAATTTTTGAGTTAAAAAAAAAAGTAGGCCCTTTGCTGTGTGGACGGTGTTGCTGTGTGAAAGATGTCTGGTTCTGTGCGCTCCGAAAGGCTCTCTCTCTCGCGAGCTTTTTTCCTGACCAGTCCATCGTCCTGAAGAGAGGACCCCACTCTTGGCAGCGACCTGTGTAGGAATACAAGAGCTCTGTGGGCGAACGCTGCGTCTTAAAAATCGTGCATTTTTTCAAGAGCAACGCATTTCCCGAGCCAGAATAATAACGTAGCGCTCGTGTGATTTTTATAGGGCAGCTGTGCCTCATATGCGCACAGGAAAATAATAGGATTTTCTTAACGGAGCTTGAAATTAGAGAAAACATATGTACTGCAAATTGTGAAAAAAAAGCGTAGCCTATGCAACGCTGACGTCAGGTTTTTAATGTGGTGTCGGAATACAATGAACGTACTGAATGAGCGCACTGAATGAACGCACTGAATGAACGCACTGGATGAACGCACTGGATGAACGCACTGAATGAACGCACTGAATGAACGCACTGAATGAACGCACTGAATGAACGCGCTGAATGAACGCACTGATGCTGACGTCGGTACATAATCGCCACTAGGATGAGAGCGGATCGCTTCGGACGATGGGCCAAGTCGGGGTAACATTCCCGGGTCGCGGAGCTGAATCGCTGCCTTACCATGGAATTAATACGACAAACCCACGAAGGCATTTGAGGTTTGGAAGCTCCGTTTGGACAAAGCGAAGTTTCTTCTTCTTTTTCTTGCGCTAGGTTTTGTTTTCTTTTCACGTTTTTCAGTGAGTATTCTCTTCTGTAAGTCATTTTAAAAATATGAACGTCTCCAGGCATTCACATCCTAGGCAGACTGCAGCTCTCTTCTTTGGTTTCTGACAACATGTCAATCAAGTGGTGTATAGCCACTTATATAATGTTGCTAATGAAATGGGCCTGACCAGCTCCCCAGTATGTTCAGCCCATCAAGCACCTATCAGATCTCCCCTGGCAACAGCTGTCGGCACGGCAGCATTTTGGCAAATGGGGCCTTCCAGTGACACAGCACCAGCTACTTCCTTTCTCTCAACAGCTGATCATAATCTCTGCTGCCTTGCCTCAGCTGTCCTCTGGCTGGCTGCTGTCCTGCTGATATACTAGCATGGCGGGCGCTAGCTGTGCCATCGCCGTGCCAACGGCGGGCCGCTGTCCTGCTGATATACTAGTATGGGGGGCGCTAGCTGTGCCATCGCCGTGCCAACGGCGGGCCGTGATCCGCTGTATACTAGTAGCGGGCCTGCTGTGCCACGAGTGCCAAGCGGCGGGCGCTGTCCTGCTGATAAAGTGGGGCGCTAGCTGTGCCATCGCCGTGCCAACGGCGGGCCGCTGTCCTGCTGATATACTAGCATGGCAGGCGCTAGCTGTGCCATCGCCATGCCAACGGCGGGCCGCTGCATGTCTGCTAGCTGGAAAGGTCTACTTCAACTGCAACTGCAACGGAGTTGAGACCAAAATCACAAAGAACAGTTCTGCTCACCGTCCGTATGATTTCAACGTTTTTCCGTTCACCATGGTAACCCTGCTCTCACCACAGAGGGCCTTAAGTTCAGGGGAGTGTCTCGCTCTTCAGAAGGGAAAGCGTCGCTAGGAGTTTCAGATAAACAGTCGCTTTCGCCATTTCGCTTGGCGTGAGCAACGTGAACTCAATTTGCTTCGCTCTTTTTGCAATCGAGGCCTGTGATAGGCCAGCAGCTTGATTGCAGACAGGTTGGGCGGTGATTCCTGGACCGCGGTTGGACCGGGGCCTGCCAGTTGGATTGCGCCGCGAGCGCTCAAACCGCTCGAAGACCGCGAAGAGCCGTCTCCTCTCCTTCCTGTCCACCGCCGGTCCTTCGCCATCATCAACAGGGGTGCAGCCGTCTGTTATTGTTGGGCGGGCAGGAAGCTCTAGCGCTCGTTTAATGATCCTGCGTATTAGAGATCCGAGAAACGCCAGTCACTCCAGGCGCCCCCCCACCCCCACCCCACCCCAAACCCCCAACCCCAACCAAACCCCCACCCCCACCCCACCCAAACCCCTTATTTTTCAGTCGTTCTCCAAATCCAAGGCCTTAGTACACTCGCTGAAACCGAAAAGGATTACCTCATGGTACTTGCAGCCGCCATTACTATCCCATTGACAAGAGTTAATGGGAACAATATGTTGCCTTTGGAAGTGACTCACGATTCTGAACCCCCCCCCCCCAAACACCCAGCTTTACCATCTTTTCGGTACTTTAACTGAAAGAGGGATAAAAAACCACCCTAAACGCTTTCTGGTTTAATTTTCTCTCCAAATCGTTATGAAAAAATAATGCAGATTGTCAAATGAAACAAGGTTAATCGTCGTGATAATTGTGCTGTTAGTGTCGGTAGCGGAGAGGCAGTTCCTTTAAGCCTGGCCACACGGTTTAGTATATGCGGGCGCGTGCGCTGGAGAGGGTCTGGAGAAGCTAAGGTGCCTGAGGCATACCCACGGTTTGCAAATGACAAACAAATGAACAAAAAGCCCAGGTCCGCCTGAACTCGGAAGGACATTTAGGCTGTATGTACGTCTTTAAATTTGAATTAATCCTGAATTCATGCAACTGCTCACATCAAAGCCTAATCTACCAATAGCCACTCACTGAAGGATCATCGTTTCTTTATTGTTTAACGTGTTTATAATTAAAGTTTGTAATTCATTTCTAGTTCTCTACAATAAAACTATATGACACTATATATTCTGTATATTGCCATAAAACACCCAGGGGTTCATCTTAGAAGCAGTGCCGGATACTGCCCCCGGAAAGTCTCTGGGTCTGCTGCTTCTCTTAAAATCAGCAACAGACCTAAATAACCAGACAGGCTGAGTTCACTGCGTAACCAACTGCTTTAATCAGTCAATTACGTTACTGAGTAATGACAAAAATCAGCGGGCCTCCTGGATCAGGGCTGCTGTTCAATGTTGCAGACATTCGGTAAATTACGAACCAAGATGGGTTCAACGGTCTGTACCCGTCATCATATATGCTCAGTCATGCTCTTACGTTCAGTCCCCAGGAGAGTGTTAAGTCGGACATTAAACTGCATGTTAAGGCCTTAACCTTCCATACGTTCTCCTCAGGATGCTAGTCTCATCCATCAGACCATACCTCATCGTTCCCCAGGACTGCCTCACCATGACATGTTGTAACCTTCCATACGTTCTCCTCAGGATGCTAGTCTCATCCATCAGACCATATGTGTGTAACCTTCCATACGTTCTCCTCAGGATGCTAGTCTCATCCATCAGACCATATGTGTTTAGCCTTCCATACGTTCTCCTCAGGATGCTAGCCTCATCCATCAGACCATAACCTTCCATACGTTCTCCTCAGGATGCTAGCCTCATCCATCGGACCATATGTGTGTAACCTTCCATACGTTCTCCTCAGGATGCTAGTCTCATCCATCAGACCATAACCTTCCATACGTTCTCCTCAGGATGCTAGTCTCATCCATCAGACCATAACCTTCCATACGTTCTCCTCAGGATGCTAGTCTCATCCATCAGACCATATGTGTGTAACCTTCCATACGTTCTCCTCAGGATGCTAGCCTCATCCATCGGACATACCTTCCTCGTTCCAGATGCTAGTCTCAGATAACCTTCCATACGTTCTCCTCAGGATGCTAGTCTCATCCATCAGACCATATGTGTGTAACCTTCCATACGTTCTCCTCAGGATGCTAGCCTCATCCAGTCGGACTGTATGTGTGTAACCTTCCATACGTTCTCCTCAGGATGCTAGTCTCATCCATCGGACCATATGTGTGTAACCTTCCATACGTTCTCCTCAGGATGCTAGTCTCAGCCAGTCGGACTGTATGTGTGTAACCTTCCATACGTTCTCCTCAGGATGCTGGCCTCAGCCAGTCGGACTGTATGTGTGCGCCACGTGAAGCATGAGTCATTTTCGTAAGCAACGCTCTTAACGTTCCGATGTCGCTCCGCTAGATATGAAAGGCATAATTCCAGCTTGCCTTTAACGCCAGATAAAATAAATGATGTTGACGATAAATGTGTGTATCTGCTTGACGTTTCTTCTTTTCTTTTTCTCGTTACAGTGTTCAGGATGCCCCTGCTGTTTGTAGGATTGAATTCCCACCTGTTTAAACCAGATTAATGGCACTTTTTCCCTTCGAAGTGGAGCTGTGTGATATTGGGAAAACATTTGATAAATCTTATATTATAAACTCATAATGTGTCAAAAGCAGAGAGGTAGACCACAGAGAAATATCAGTAACGGAAAATATGATAAAGAAAGAGGCTCAAAATGTTTATCGACATGTGTAATATATTTATATAGACTGGAGCAAAATTAACCGGTTATTAATTAGAATAAAAATCATCCCTTCTTCCATACTAAAATGACTTTAATCATGGCAATAAATATTGTTTGTATATACCTTCTCTGCACAGAGGGTTGAGTTCTAACTGTGGTGAGCCGCTGGAGGAAATCAAGAGTCCCACCATTTGCAAGGAAACGAAAGTCTGATGCAGCCCCCCGTCCGCTATATGTTACAAATATAAATACCTCCTCTAAATGTAGGGGGCGTGGCCAATGAACGACCCTGCCGGGCGTGAGCATAATCTGAAGGAAACAAGAGGGTTGCAGAACGGTGCTTTTCTTTGGCCAAAGGGAAAGAGCGGATTGCTGTGGTTCCCTCTCATTGGCTCAGTCCTCCAGACCTGATGGTCGTGTCACTGCAGAGCCCCTATGTTTGCTCCTCAGGGACGTGCGCTCGCTGGTCCCCAAACACCGCACTTTCAACAGGTACGCAGCTGCAGGTACGCAGCTGCAGGTACACAGCTCCAGGTACGCAGCTGCAGGTACGCAGCTCCGGGTCGGGGGTCCGCTGCGTGCGATGCCGAGACGATTCTGCTCCCTGCGGAAGCCCCAGTCCCGCCTCTGGCTGGGCCTCTCCGTCTCCGCGTCCTTTAGTTTGCAGCTTGGGTTTGGCGCGTCGCCCCGTACCTCTGGAATGCCCGTCACGCGTGCGTCAAACAGTGCTAATGCGTCTGTCCAGATGTGCTGCTTCCTGTTGCATTTACACCAGTGTCTCTCTGTAGCTTGAAAACCTGGTACATTTGTGATCAGTGTGAAAAACATAAATGCCTCATAGTCACGACCATTTCCTCTGAGCGCATCACATCGAGAATAATGATTAAGTAACATACATATATACAGTACAGAGAGAGAGGTGGACAATACTACTGATAGTGTATGTATAAATTATGGTTTTGAACACTTGGTAAGAAAATAATAAAGTCAATTTCTATTTCCAATAACACGTGTTGTTTAATTTCATATTCAATAAAAATAACCTCTTCTGGTCTGCTGTACATTCCTCAGCCAGACAGACTATATGCTGATCATTTATGATTATTATTTATCAAAAAGACAAAATTATTTCTGTCCGAAATAACATTGCAGGGGGCACTGTCAGCTGTGGAGGAAAAAAAAACTTTCCAAAAAGAATAGATAGGTTCCATTCTTTCCGATTTCTAAAAAAAGAAAGGAGACTGCCTATTAATTTCTGGACGCAATGTGAAAATGAGCAATCTTTCTTAGCATAGGCCCCCCTTTAATGGAGCTGGATGTATTTTTCTCTATTAAAAACATGACCACATCTCGCCTGACAGTGATGGACATCATTCCCAATGCATGCATTTTAAAGGTCTGGTTGCATGTACACATTTCATATTTAATGAAGTTTGTTTGCCTATTTGTTTGTATGGTTTATAGCTCTGGCCCAACTTCGCCTTTTGGGGTAAGCTTATAGATACATCTGGAGGTATTTGATACTATTTAAAGAAAAGGACATATAAGAGTGTTTATTCCCGTCCCTGTCTGGCTGACTGGCAGCCGCTGGTGCAGTGATTGTTCCAGTGCTGGATGAAGGACAGTCACAGAGTCACACTACAGTCTGTACTGCGTCAGTCACAGAGTCACACTACAGTCAGTACTGCGTCAGTCACAGAGTCACACTACAGTCAGTACTGCGTCAGTCACAGAGTCACACTACAGTCAGTACTGCGTCAGTCACAGAGTCACACTACAGTCAGTACTGCGTCAGTCACAGAGTCACACTACAGTCAGTACTGCGGAGGTCTCAGCGTCACACTACAGTCCGTACTGCGTCAGGCACAAAGTCACACTACAGTCAGTACTGCAGAGGTCTCAGGGTCAGTCTCAGAGTCACACTACAGTCAGTACTGGGGAGGCCTCAGCGTCACACTACAGTTAGTACTGGGGAGGCCTCAGGGTCACACTACAGTCAGTACTGCGGAGGTCTCAGGGTCACACTACAGTCAGTACTGGGGAGGTCTCAGTGTCAGTCACAGAGTCACACTACAGTCAGTACTGCGGAGGCCTCAGGGTCAGTCACAGAGTCAGTACTGCGGAGGCCTCAGGGTCAGTCACACTACGGTCAGTACTGCGGAGGCCTCAGGGTCAGTCACACTATGGTCAGTACTGCGGAGGCCTCAGGGTCAGTCACAGAGTCAGTACTGCGGAGGCCTCAGGGTCAGTCACACTACGGTCAGTACTGCGGAGGCCTCAGGGTCAGTCACACTACGGTCAGTACTGCGGAGGCCTCAGGGTCAGTCACACTATGGTCAGTACTGCGGAGGCCTCAGGGTCAGTGAACTGCCAGGACGAACCAGCCGCTGAGCAGCGGCGCCAGAACCGAGCCGTAATCCCGCCGTAACCCGGCAACAGCGGAGGCGGGGCCTTCTCGCCGGCCGTGCCGCTGCGGGGGCAGGGTTTCCGCGGCGCACTGGACGAGCGGCGGCTGGAAGGAGGTGGGGCGCTTGTGGGGCCTGTCGGGGCTGGAGCCGTCGGTGGGCCTCTGGCCGGTGAACAGCAGGGGGCGCTGCAGGTGGTCCAGCCCGGCCTGGAACAGCTCGTACTCCTTGTGCGGCAGCCGGATCCCCAGCGCCGCGCAGCCGCCCGTGGGCGTGACGTCCTGCTCCGCCCCCACCTCCCAGAGCCCCGCCCCCCCGCAGCGCCCGGCCCGCGAGGCGTTCAGCAGCCGGGCCGTGGGCCGGTCCAGCGCCGTCACCCACGCCCGCGTCACCCGGAACACCAGCTGGGCGGCCCCCGGGACGCGGGGGGAGGGCCCCCCCAGGGCGTACTGCCCCGCCGCGCGCACGGCGAAGGTGGGCTGCCGGCAGGCCGGGTCCGAGTAGTGCTGGTACAGCCCCTCCCACGCCCGCCGTGCCGCGTCGAAGCTGAAGAGGCGGGTGAGGAAGAGCACGGCGGGCCGGGACTCGCAGCCCTGACTGGCCCAGCGCCCCCCCAGGGAGAGGCCCACCGCAGGCACCGCCGGCAACACCGGGGGGCGCTGTTCTGAGGACCGGTACACCCGCGCACACACCGGGCAGGGGTGGATATGGTGCTGAGAGAGAGAGGGAGACAGGAGGGGGGATAGAGAGAGTGAGGGGGGATAGAGAGAGAGGGGAATGAGAAACAGAGGGAGAGAAGGGAGAGAGAGAAAGAGAGATTAAATCATTTTAAGTCCAGCATATAAGATCTACTTCTCCGAGCAATACCATCCAACCATGCACACAGGTGCACGCACGCCCGTACAGATAAAAAGGAATGAGTGAAAGGACGAAAAATAGACCTTCCCCCGTACAGAGGGGGGGGGGGGGGGTTATAACAAATCCATCAGCAGGGCCCTAAAAGTCTCATTTTCAGCTCATTTTCCCTCACTGCCCTGACAGAGCTCTCGTACTTATCAGCTTGTCCTGCATTGATTTCATAACGTAATGTTACAGTACCAGGTGCAGTTTAAGAAGTTTGGTGTTTTTATGGTCAATAAATTAAAATATATAGGCCTACTGCCAATTAACCATTTGAACTGGAATGAGAGACGTGGGGGGGAGGTTATACATATAATTTTCTTAACTTATTTTTTCACCCTTAACTCTTTCACCCTTAATGTGTATTTAACTGCATGTTGCATATCTTATGATATTACTGTATGCTCTTATATGAAAGCATTAAGTGACTTGGCAATACCTATTTATACTTTACTATATGCTGATAAAACGTTTCTAATCAAATTTAATTGATTTTAGTACGAGGAAAGAACGGCATAAATGTCCACATGGTTTTTAATATTAATCTATAGTGAGCATGGTGACTGGATTCCACGCTACGAGGAGAAAGGTGTGCCTGAATTTAGGACGTTGCGTGAACGTGTGCAAGCGGTGATTTAAATCGACTGGGCCCAAAATCGCAGTCCCAGGACACAGCAGAGGTGCTCGGGACAGGCTCTCTGAGGGTTCTGTGCTTCACATGATTTTACCCATCAGCCCCTGCTGCTGTCAGAACGGCCCCTTTCATGCCTTTGTGCTCCCTATATGCTTTGCGAGGAATCATATCGCAGATCTGGGGACTGGGAATGTTCATATTTAGTACCTTAGGCCAAGTTGTATTAACTGTGTGTGTTTGGAAAGTTTAAATGTGCAACAAAATGCAATTAAAGCCTTCTGTTTGCATAGAAACACTTGAAATAAGCCTAAATAATCACTAAATAATTAAATTGAGGGGAAGGAACGTTTAACTGACTTTTTTGCTTTTTTCATAAAATATTATAAGCCTTGCAAGGTAAGTGATGTTGCAAGTGTGCGTGTGTCTGTGTATGAGCACATGTACATGCGTGTGTGTGCTTGTGTGTGTCTGTGTGCAAGCATGTGTGCGTGTGTCTGTGCGTGTGCTTTTGTGTGTCTGTGTGCAAGCGTGCATGCATGTGTGTGAATGTGTGTGTACATGTGTGTGCTATGTGCAAACCTATGTGTGTGTGTGCACGTGTGCATGCATGTGTATGTGCATGTGTTTTTGTGTGTACACGCATGTGTGTGCATATGTATAAACGTGTGTGTGCCTGAGTGTGTGTCTGCGTGCATGCATGTGTGTGCACACGTGTGCTTACGTATGTACAACCGTGTGTGTGTGTGTGTCTGTGTGCATGCATGTGTGTGTTTGTGTGTGTACGCGTGTGTGTTGTGTATGTACACGTGCGTATGTGTGTGTCTGTGTGTGTGTGTGTGTGTGTGTTTGTGTGTGTACGCGTGTGTGTTGTGTGTGTACACGTGTGTGTGTCTGTGTGTGTGCGTGTGTGTGTGTGTATACGTGCGTGTGTCTGTGTGTGTGAGTGTGTGTTTGTGTGTGTACGCGTGTATTGTGTGTGTACACGTGCCTGTGTCTGTGTGTGCATGTGTGTATGTGTCTGTGTGTCTGTGTGCATGCATGTGTGTGTGTGTGTACGCGTGTGTGTGTCTGTGTGTGTGCGTGTGTGTATGTGTCTGTGTGTCTGTGTGCATGCATGTGTGTGTGTATGTGTCTGTGTGTCTGTGTGCGTGCATGTGTGTGTGTGCGTGCGTGTGTGTGTGTATGTGTGTGTGTGCGCGTGTGTATGTGTGTGTGTGTGTGTGCGTGTGTCTGTGTGTGTGCGTGTGTGTATGTGTCTGTGTGTTTGTGTGCATGCGTGTGTGTGTGTGTGTGTACGTGCGTGTGCATGCGTGCGTGCGTGCGTGCGTGCGTGCGTGTGTGTGTGTGTGCGTGTGTGTGTGTGGTGTGTGTGTGTGTGTGTGTGTGCGTGTGTGTGTGTGTGTGCGTAGCCACAGTCTCACCATAGAGCTCTGTAGGGGGCGCTGGTACCCAGTGGGGCGGTAGTGGGCTCTCTGGCTCCAGTCGGTGTGCACGTCTCCCAGGAAGAGCTCCTGCACCGTCCCACCGTGGGGGTGGTGCTGGGTCTCCACCCTCAGCAGACTCAGCTCCATCATGGAGAACCCCAGCGCCTCCAGGCAGCTGGAGCCCCCGGCTCTGGAGCTGTACAGCTCGTACAGGCGGCCCGGCACCCACCCGGCCCCGGCCCGGCCCTGGCAGACGGGCGGCAGGCGGGCGGCCAGCCGACGCACGGCGGCGACCCTGTGGAAGACCACGCCCACCTTGTGCAGGTGGTGCTCCGCCTCCGTGGCGCCGCGCGTGACCCAGGAGGCCTGGCGCAGCCGCAGCCGGCCACGGATCACCAGCGAGTAGGCCGGCTCCCGGCAGCCGCCGTCCCGGTAGTAAAACTGCAGGGCCTTGAACTGCCGGCTGGGGTAGAAGGTGTAGGAGCGCGTGAGGAACTCCGGACCGGGTCGAACCTCACACCTGAGAGGAGAGGGGTGCGAGAGCAGGGACGAATTAAAACAGACTCTCACCTTGAATAATTGCCTGGTTAACTAATGTCACTCTGTTCTGCAAAGTCCTATTGGAATCTAGTAAGTGTATAAGTCTCGAGCTCTGTCGATGAGAACTCGGAGTCTGGTAGGATGTTGAGCCGTCTGAGCTCTAGTAAGGATTATAAAGGTCTGGGAGCTCTAGTTAAGGAGATAGAGCACTCTGGCTCTGTAAGGCTGTATCAAGAAGCATCTGGGAGCTCTAGGTAAGGATGTGTAGAGCAGCTCCGGGAGCTCTAGGTAAGAATGTAGAGTGGCTCTGGGAGCTCTAGGTAAGGATGTATAGAGCAGCTTGGGGAGCTCTAGGTAAGGATGTGTAGAGCAGCTCTGGGATCTCTAGGTAAGGATCTAGAGCAGCTCGGGGAGCTCTAGGTAAGGATGTATAGAGCATCTCTGGGAGCTCTAGGTAAGGATGTAGAGTAGCTCTGGGATCTCTAGGTAAGGATGTAGAGTGGCTCTGGGAGCTCTAGGTAAGGATGTATAGAGCAGCTCGGGGAGCTCTAGGTAAGGATGTGGAGCAGCTCTGGGAGCTCTAGGTAAGGATGTGTAGAGCAGCTCGGGGAGCTCTAGGTAAGGATCTAGAGCAGGTCTGGGAGCTCTAGGTAGGGGATATGGAGCAGCTCTGGGAGCTCTAGGTAAGGATGTAGAGTAGCTCTGGGATCTCTAGGTAAGGATGTAGAGTGGCTCTGGGAGCACTAGGTAAGGATGTATAGAGCAGCTCGGGGAGCTCTAGGTAAGGATGTAGAGTAGCTCTGGGATCTCTAGGTAAGGATGTAGAGTGGCTCTGGGAGCTCTAGGTAAGGATGTATAGAGCAGCTCGGGGAGCTCTAGGTAAGGATGTATAGAGCAGCTTTGGGAGCTCTAGGTAAGGATGTAGGGCAGCTCTGGGGGCTCAAGGTAGGGATGTGTAGAGCAGCTCAAGGAGCTCTAGGTAGGGATGTGTAGAGCAGCTCTGGGAGCTCTAGGTAAGGATGTAGAGTGGCTCTGGGAGCTCTAGGTAAGGATATAGAGCAGCTCTGGGAGTTCTAGGTAAGGATGTAGAGCAGCTCTGGGAGCTCTAGGTAAGGATGACTTGCCTGGAGGAGACCCAGCTACCCTCAAGCTTTGGTGGAATGAGTGCAGTGATTTTGGCTCCGTCCTGCAGGTGGCGCAGCTGAGCCTGGCACTGTGGCTCCCACAGAAATTTGGCTGTGTTGTTGACCGGAGAGGTGAAGGGTGCTGTCGGCACCTCCCATAATTTACTTCCCATCACCAAGGCAACTGCAGACACAGGAACAAGAGAAACTGAGAAATTAGGATTCTGTGGTTCTGTCTGCAGACAAGGTCCTTTAAAGATATCGAGCCTCATGGGTTCCTAATCTCATATTATTGCATAGATTTGTATGCCATCTACAGTCATGTTAACATATTTTGACAGTAATTCCAGCTGTTGTTGTATCACAAAAATACACATAAAATATCCCCTATTTATAGCAAAATTTAAGAAGTAAAATATAACTATAATTTTAAACTCATCCATTTTAAACTCACAAATACGCCTCACTGCAAATATAGATGGGCAAAAATCCCTCCACCCATCCATTATCTATCCCCTCTTATTCCTGGTCAGAGTCACGAGAGGTGCTGGAGCCTATCCCAGCATGCAATGGGTGAGAGGCAGGAATACATCACCAGTTCACCAGTCCATCGCAGATGGGAAAAAATACATTAAAATATATCTTTAAATATATAATGTACTTCTCAGATAATGTGTCTGTGAACTATAATCAAAATGGTGGATGTGTTGTTTGCTTTGCAGATGGAGAAGAAATGAAAAAAAAACTGCAGAACTGACAGGCAATCCACATGATATACACACATGCCAACAAACATCTCAAGTACAAATATCTGAAATATTACCCAGATGTGACTGCAGGCGTACTCACTACCTAAAGGGCTGGCTAGTTCTTGATGTAACTGAGCAAACATTCATCAAGTGGCAGAATATCATCTATATGCAAAGTTTCTGTCTAGTGACCACAAGTAAGCAAATTTAGATCTGCAGTGGGTACAAAAACTGGACTCCCTGTGGATGGCCACTGGATGGCGCAGTTGGGCTGCCCTCGGCTAGCAAATACACAATGGCGCACTTGCACCTGCCACCGTTACACCTGTCAGTCCACCAGTTTCCACTGCAAGTTCCCACCACAGCGGTCCGCTCAGACAGCTGAGAGGCAGTGGAGGTGAGGATCTGCTGATGGAATAATGCAGAATAGTTGGCGGATGGTCTTCCACCCAGCAGATCACCATGGCACCCGACTGCGCAGTGCCCACAGACTGGCAGCCAGCAGATCACCATGGCACCCAGCTGCGCAGTGCCCACAGACAGGCAGCCAGCAGATCGCCACGGCACCTGACTGCGCAGTGCCCACAGACTGGCAGCCAGCAGATCACCATGGCACCCGACTGCGCAGTGCCCACAGACTGGCAGCCAGCAGATCACCATGGCACCCAGCTGCGCAGTGCCCACAGACAGGCAGCCAGCAGATCGCCACGGCACCTGACTGCGCAGTGCCCACAGACAGGCAGCCAGCAGATCGCCACGGCACCCGACTGCGCAGTGCCCACAGACTGGCAGCCAGCAGATCACCATGGCACCCAGCTGCGCAGTGCCCACAGACTGGCAGCCAGCAGATCGCCATGGCACCTGACTGCGTAGTGCCCACAGACAGGCAGCCAGCAGATCGCCACGGCACCTGACTGCGCAGTGCCCACAGACAGGCAGCCAGCAGGTCGCCATGGCACCCGACTGCGCAGTGCCCACAGACAGGCAGCCAGCAGATTGCCATGGCACCCGACTGCGCAGTGCCCACAGACTGGCAGCCAGCAGATTGATGCCAGAGCTCCGCTAGGCACTAGCCTGCTGGGTCCGTCCATCTCTCCCAGATTAAGGGAGGTCAGAGTTCAACATCTCTCCCAGATTCAGGGAGGTCAGAGTTCAACATCTCTCCCAGATTCAGGGAGGTCAGAGTTCAACATCTCTCCAGGATTCAGGGAGGTCAGAGTTCAGCATCTCTCCCAGAATAAGGGAGGTCAGAGTTCAGCATCTCTCCCAGATTAAGGGAGGTCAGAGTTCAACATCTCTCCCAGATTCAGGGAGGTCAGAGTTCAACATCTCTCCCAGATTAAGGGAGGTCAGAGTTCAGCATCTCTCCCAGATTCAGGGAGGTCAGAGTTCAACATCTCTCCCAGATTCAGGGAGGTCAGAGTTCAACATCTCTCCCAGATTAAGGGAGGTCAGAGTTCAGCATCTCTCCCAGATTCAGGGAGGTCACAGTTCAGCATTTCACCCAGATTCAGGGAGGTCAGAGTTCAGCATTTCACTTCTAGCCACCTGCCCATGTCACTCGATCTTATTAAATGTCAGAAATAATTACACGTTTCTGATGACATTCTGGACCAGAATGAGCCGGGACATCTAAATGCTCGTGCACACGCATGAGTGATAGAGCCAAGATTTTGAAACCCCTTTGAGACCCGTTAGGTCAGCTTGATTTGCTGTTTCTCATTACCCTGCGTTGCACAACTCAACATGTCCGCTTCTATTACTGTTCAAAATGGCACTACCGCACACCAGTCCCCACACCGGGGAAGGCAAACTGCAGCCCTTCATTCTCAACTCAGCAAACGGGAAAAATGATCTATTGTGAAATGTGAGTGAAGACCGTGCATAAATATCCCAAGGCATGCTGGGTACGCATGCTTTCCATCTTTAAGAAATTGGCTGCTTCTGAAGACACTATTCAAAACAACAGTAAGTAATAACTGTAATACTAAAGCAAAAGGAAATTCTTAATGATGTTTTCAATCTGGGTATGAACATATAATTCACATTTTTGCATAACAAAAAAATGGCTTCCTCTGAGGTTTGCGAGACAGCCAACCTGCCGTGCACTGTGGGTGGGATGTATCGGTGCTTCGAACTGTGCCAACTCTCCAACATATAATTAATTCATTTAGCAGATGCTCTTACCCAAAGCAACATACAAAACATTGCATAAATCAAGCACAGATGAACACCAGATTAGATGCAGAATTAATCTGTTCCACAATCATTCATGGTACAAAGCAATATTATACAACAAACAACAACAGATTTTCACACACAAATTACATACTGGAGGAGGACAAATTAAATAGAACAGAATTTTTTTGCTTGTTCGCTAGTCTGCTCACACTATGGCAAACAGGGACGGGCACTATTTTCAATCCAGGAATTTGAAATATGAATTTGCATGTATGTGTTTCATGTATTATGGTTTGCTTATGATTTGCTTGTTTATTATCTAATAAAATACGTTATATTTCTGTGCATCTTGAAGGGTAAACAAGTCACTTCAAGCCAGTGTTGTTATTGGTGGAAAAAGGATGAAATTTCTCAGTGGGATGGGCACAATACCCCATAGCTCACCGGGCCTGATATATTAAGACCTTTAGCATGTGCAAAGCCAATAACACAACCAATGATTGGTGCAAAACAAATATCATAACCAATCGTTGGTCAGGTTATTGGTTTTGTGTGTTAAAAGGTTCCAAATATGCTAAAGGCCTTAGCTAATCAGGCCCACAATGTACAAACCTAAATCAGGATAGAATAGATACCTCTGGAGAGACCCGGATATAATGATTATAAGTAAATCATTAAAATTGGAGAAAATCCTTCCTTAGATAGCATTCCTGAATGATCCACAAAACGTTAAAAATATGTAAGGACAAATAAAGGCTGTTAAAATCATTTTTAAAAGTTAAAATAAATCTTCCTCTTCCAAGTTAAAAAGGCGTTATGGTTGACAGGAATTCATTCGCAGGTTCAGTTCTGTAATTTTCTTTGTAATGAGCGGCGATCAGGCTATTACTGCCGTGCATAGACCTGAATCGCAACTTGGCCGCTCCTGTGGAGAGGAGAGGCCGTCGGTTTGGCTTGTCCTTTCCATCAGCAGCCAGCAGCAATTCTCTTTTGTTTATTTACTTGCTTTTTTCTGGAAATTCAGTCCTTAAACTTGAGAAGATTTTAGATGCGCAGTTGTGAAAATGGGAAAATGACGACCCTGTTTTTAGTCGACGGAGGGAGTTAAATGGACTCCTCGCGTGTCTTTGTTTATTCATTCTGTGCCGCGCGGTCTCTGCCGCTCACTGCTGTGGCTCACGTTCCTTTACAAATAGGCAGTAAATTGAGCTCGGAACGTAGAGGTGTGTCTGACCATTATTTTATGAATTACTGTGAAACAAACAAAAACATTCAGATGTTGTTTCATATCCATGCACACGTCCAAATTGTGCTGCTGTATTAATGTTCGGAACCTTGGGTTTTAAAGCGAATCAGCACACTCAGTGGCACTCATGTACTAATTATATGGGATTAATATTGTTTCTGAAATACGTAAAGAGTTTGAGTACGGGGATTGGACCCGGTTGAGTATGGGGATTGGACCCGGTTGAGTACGGGGATTGGACCCGGTTGAGTACGGGGATTGGACCCGGTTGAGTATGGGGATTGGACCCGGTTGATGCGTATTGGACCCGTGAGCGGGACGACCCTTGAACGGACGGACCGGGAGAGGACTGGAAAGGGGTACGGGATTGGACGGTGGCGGGGCGACCCGGCCCAACTTGATTTTGATTGAACCCAAATGCTCTGAGAGTGCAGAGGGCTCCCTCCAGGGAGGACCCTGTTGTCTGAGACCGGGACGGATCCCAGTTTCAGCTCGGACCGCCACGTTGCAACGGATGGATGAGTCGATTGACCGGTTCTCGGCTGCCCTCCCCCCCCCCCCCCCCCCCCCCCCCCCCCCCCCCCCCCCCCCCCCCCCCCCCATCCACCCAACACCCCCTCCCCGCGAGACCGTAAAGACCCCCCCGCGGTTTGGGGACAGCTTTATGAACGTCCCGGTGCAGTTGAGAGCCCCATCTGAGCGGGCGCGCGGCGGGGGGCTAGGGTCTCTCATGTTTTTGTGGAAGCGTCTGCACAATGTCTGTTGTCGACGTTTCGGGTTACGGTCGGCTTGCGACCGAGGAATGGCTGTGCCCTGTGATCTTGAATGACACTGTATTGCGATTGCTTTAATTGAGAAGGTCTTTGTTTGTGTGAGTCAGCCAACCTGCTTCCCCTTAGAATGTTCCGAGCCGGTAATTAGACCGATCCTCTTTAGGGTGAGTTTTAATCCGAACGGGTTGTTTTTTCTCAACTGTTGAAACGATTTCCGTGTGTCTTGATGCTTCATTTGATACCTCTCCCGGTTTAAATATAGGTCTGTTTACAGGCCCGATGTGCATTGTGTTTCGTCCTTTAACTAGAAAGTACACATCGTGTGTTACTTAAATTAAAAATATAGGCCTGCAGTTTCCCTCTCTAAGTATAATTAAATTGCAATCTCTGCTGTTATTGACATACACGTTACGCAATAACACTTATCCCCCTTTCATCGCCCCTGTTTCGCTCCAAGTCAATTCAGGTCCAAATCATTTCTGACTAGTTTCGTTTCTTTTCCTTCTTTTTTTTTTTTTTTTTTGCTCTACCGATCTCTCTCAGATAACCACCTCTAACGGTCTGTTTTATGATATAGCTGAACGCTAAAATCAGCTCCAACGTTAAAATATTTAGGAGCACAAAAATGCATTCCAATTAGATGGGTTCCTAAATTATTTTTCTACAGTCCAACACGCATCAATTTTCAGGAGCAAATGCTCCTAAAATGGGAGCACCCTAGCGCCCCGTGATGGTGGGCGAATGTTAAATAAGCTGAGTAACAACTTCAATGAGTCAACAAGAATGGTAACATACAGTAATAAAGGATCGTAGAAGTATAATGTATGCTTTAATAGGAGTTACGTTTTCCCAGCGTTTGCTTTAGATTTTCCCCCCATAAATGTTGTGTTTCAGTCCCTCCGCGCTGCGTTGGATCGCGTCCCCATGGGGCTCTGTGGAAAACATTACGCGCGCTTCAACATATGGTTGCGTTTACGCGGGAGGAGAGAGAAGAGGGGAGAGGCCCGCCTCAAAATTAAAATTACTGAGCAATTGGGGTTCCAATTAGGCAGTTTATTTTTTCCTCTTTTTTTTTTGCAAAAAGGAAGACAATAACCACTGCAGCTATCTAAAATCTGTTGAATATTAGGCCTAGGCCCATACAAATGGTTACTTGGAAATATTATCTTTGAATCGTATGTGCAAGCCTATATATCAAAAAGATATAGCCTATTTAGTGCTCTTTGCCCTCGTGAGTAACTACAATTAGCCTATATATATATATATATATATATACGCATGAAAACATTTAAGAACAAAAATTGCAGAACAAAGTTTGTTCCGTCGCAGTAAAGGTAAAGATTTGTATTTCAAATTACAACGGTTTGACAAATACATAAAGCATTGTTATCTAAACAATAGTTACTTTCATATTTCTTAGAAAGTCAGGCCAGTGAAAAGGGAGTGTTTATCGCGATTTTGACTGCGTTCCATTCCGAAGGCGTCTGAGCCAGAAAAGACGCAGCCATACCTCCAAGTTGTGAATTTATGACCATTGGGGGAGATGTCCTTACAGAGCCTGTGGGCGCGGCGTCCCGTCCATTATCCTTATTTCTCCTTACCACTTACATTTCACTATTTAGTCACTTGGCATGCGTTGAGTAAATGCGACATAGAGACGTGAAATTCACTTGCTTAGCAAACACCATGAGAGGAATACACAGGCAAATCACAGGCTACATGCCACCGTCAAGGTTTTCCACCATTACAGGATGTTCCTCTCCTGTCCACCTGAGGATAAAGTCCTCTGTGTTTTTACTACTGCAACGTCATGTAACTGTATCGTAATGTATTATTTTATGAGTTTTATAGTGTATTTTGTATCATGTGATTGTCCTGACTTTTTTGACTGTTTTACCTGTGACTGTTTTATATGTGATTGTTCTAACTCTTTGGTATACTGTGATTGTCCTGACTGTTTTATTGTTGTACACCTGCCCAAGGACTGCAGATGAAAACGAGCTCTTAGCTATATCTGGTACAATGCATCACATTTCTATTGCATCAATTTATGTTAAAAAATGTACATTGTCCCTGTCAAATAAATTGAATAAATAAATAAAAATAAATAAGGTTTGTGCGATAAAGGAATAAGGGATCGTTTTTGCGGAAAACAGCCAGAGAATCCTGACGTTTTAGTGTACTGTGAAAGACCATATGAAAGGGAGAATTATAGAAATAGTTTATGGAATTCAGAGTTTGCTATGAAGAAATCTCAAACCTACTGACAATTGCAGCACATCGTCAGACCTGTGAATCCCCTTCTTCACCTTTTGATTA
>NC_057945.1:2700898-2730898 GCF_018555375.3 Anguilla rostrata
TGTTGGTTTGGGTTGGTTTGTTCTTCTGTGCCAACTGCAAAGCTTGTTAAATCTCCACGGTTTTGATTGTAGCTTACAGAGATTTATAACGGGTATTTTGTAACAAAATTAAGCTTTGCGTATTTTGCCCAATCCTATTTGAAGATGGCCATAAATTATTATGTACAGTGAATGATTAAAAATCATTACAATTAATTGTTTCTTGAATTCTGCAGTCTTTCCTCATCAATGGGTCAGAAACAGCATCCCCAAGGTCAGGGGTCACGGGTAACTGCTCAGAGCCCAAACTGCTAAAGGTTTCCCGAAGGCTGGTGTGCGTCTCCCTTGACTGGAAGGAAGGGGTGAAAGCCTGTAAATGGGGGTGCCCCCGTCTGAAGGAGAGGCCCCGTTACGGGCGGGGCAGAGGGTAAAATGCCCGCCCCCCCAAGGCTGGCGAGGGAAATCAAAGGGCTTCCCGTGGCAGGGTCAGTAATGGCGGCCTCCTGTTATTTCAGCCATTACCGTAATCAGAACATTAGTTCCAGGGCCATGTCTCCCAGCTCTGGGGGAACGCATTTCAAAGCGCACCGCTTTTACGCAAAATACAACCCCCCTCAAACACCCACACACATCTTAAAGAAGAAAATAAACCTTTAAACAAGCCTGATTTCGGAAAAATTAGGTAATTTCACCAGAGGCTCCCGAGAGGTCTGGCTCTCTGCTACTTAAATATTTTTGATGGTAGAATCAGTTGAACTTTTCAGTTTTTGACAGTGAACTTCCAAAATGTTCGCCATGGATACATGGTGTTTCCTTCCTCATATAGTATTTTACAAAGTCCAAAATATTTCTGTTATATTACTTCTGTCCATTTATGATATGAAATTGTCAGCCAATATTCATCTTGAAGCTATTACACCTATTTGCAGTCTGTTTATTTTTGTCTCGTTGTATATTATTTACAACATGTACCTGAGGTTTTCAGAATGTACCTATCAGACGGTGTATTCTGCAAAAGGTCAGTCAGCTCTAACACCACGAGCAGTAACAAAGAATTACAGTACATTTCCCAGCTTCAGCTGGAATCTGAAACACCCGCTCCAATGTAGTGCACTGTGATATTTATCATCTTAAAAAACCAGCTGATAAAAACACCCAAAAAACCTTAAATGACCCTTTTAATGTCCTTTATTAACATCCCAGTTAAGATGAACTCAGTATTGAGCGTAATGTCCTATGTGCATTCCTATTAGAACTGACTTCAGAGGTGTGCTTTATCTTCAGTGTAAATGCACTGTGAGATTGAGTAGAGGTGTGCTTTATCTTCAGTGTAAATGCTCTGTGAGATTGAGTAGATGTGTGCTTTATCTTCAGTGTAAATGCTCTGTGAGATTGAGTAGAGGTGTGCATTCTCTTCAGTGTAAATGCGCTGTGAGATTGAGTAGAGTAGAGGTGTGCTTTATCTTCAGTGTAAATGCGCTGTGAGATTGAGTAGAATAGAGGTGTGCTTTCTCTTCAGTGTAAATGTGCTGTGAGATTGAGTAGAGTAGAGGTGTGCTTTATCTTCAGTGTAAATGTGCAGTGAGATTGAGTAGAGGTGTGCTTTATCTTCAGTGTAAATGCTCTGTGAGATTGAGTAGAGGTGTGCTCTATCTTCAGTGTAAATGCCCTGTGAGATAGAGTAGAGATGTGCTTTATCTTCAGTGTGCTGTGCTGTGAGATTGAGTAGAGTAGAGGTGTGCTTTCTCCTCAGTGTAAATGCGCTGTGAGATTGAGTAGAGATGTGCTTGCTCTTCAGTGTAAACGCGCTGTGAGATTGAGTAGAATAGAGGTGTGCATTCTCTCCAGTGTGCTGTGCTGTGAGATTGAGTAGAGGTGTGCTTGCTCCTCAGTGTGCTGTGCTGTGAGATTGAGTAGAGATGTGCTTGCTCCTCAGTGTAAACGCGCTGTGAGATTGAGTAGAATAGAGGTGTGCATTCTCTTCAGTGTGCTGTGCTGTGAGATTGAGTAGAGGTGTGCTTGCTCTTCAGTGTGCTGTGCTGTGAGATTGAGTAGAGGTGTGCTTGCTCTTCAGTGTGCTGTGCTGTGAGATTGAGTAGAGGTGTGCTTGTTCTTCAGTATAAATACACTGTGAGATTGAGTAGAGGTGTGCTTGTTCTTCAGTATAAATACACTGTGAGATTGAGTAGAGGTGTGCTTGCTCCTCAGTGTGCTGTGCTGTGAGATTGAGTAGAGGTGTGCTTTCTCTTCAGTGTGCTGTGCTGTGTGAGATTGAGTAGAGGTGTGCTTTCTCTTCAGTGTGCTGTGCTGTGTGAGATTGAGTAGAGGTGTGCTTGCTCCTCAGTGTGCTGTGCTGTGTGAAAGCTGGCGCTGATGCCCAGTCCAGCCCTGGCGCGGGAGATTGAGGATGCAGTCGCTGTGATCACGAGGGGGGGATGTACCCCGGCGGGTCCTCTAAGCCCCTGTGATGTAACGTGATTTTGAGCGCAGCAGAGCTCGCTGAGCAGACCCAGTTAAACAGAACAAAAGGGTGACTGTGTCCCCTGCTCGCAGCGCTCTCGTCCCTGCGCTTCAGACGCCGCCAGCTTATCTGCAGCCCGTGCTGCCGAAACATCGCCTCTCCGAGGAGATAACAGCGGCCTCAACCGGTCCGGGAATCTCCGAATGTCTGCTACATCGATTTACAGACCGGTGGTCAATCTTTCACGCATGAACAAACATCGCAGAAGCGGCTCTGAACGTGTGCATGAATTAATTTACAGTCTGTGTGAGTGTGTGCGTGTGTGTATGTGCATGTTCTAGTGTGTGTGTGTGTGTGTATGTGCGTGTGTGTGTGTGTGTGTATATGTGCGTGAATGCATTGTCTAATTTATTCAGAAATCGAACATACGTTCCGTGTTACAACATTACAGCATATCATTCACAATTGTGTAATGAGACGTGCTCTAAGTTAAATTTCAAATGGCAAAGCATTTTCTTTCATTCTTAACGCAAACTGATTTTTTAAAAAAGTTAAGTGTGTTACTTGCTGTGTTTGACAGTTCTTTCTCTGAGTTGTTAAAAGCTTCAATGAGCAGGGTAGCAAAAGATATGAATCAACAAATTTTAATAAAAACTTTGAGTTTAAAAGCACGGCTCAGTTTTTAAAATATGACATTGAAAATGGACTTAGCAGAGAAGCACGTGTTAGTCATCAGTCATTCTGGAACATTTCAGAACACAGCCATTTGGGGGCAAAGTTTTACACTAATTCCCTGGCTAATAAAAAAAGAAAACAGATTTTAAGCAAAGTCTCTACAACCTTAAAACAAAGCTCATTTAATGGGGACCAGAACGGTGAAAAAAATGTTGAACACTGTAATGTTTGCAAAAATGCAAAATCGCCATTTGATCCATGACTACTTCTTTCGTTAGAGAACTGTTAGCAACTGATGACAGAAAACACAAAGCTTTGATCAGAGGGCAAACAGAGGACACAGAGAGAGAAAGGGAGAGGGGGAGAGGGGGAGAGGGGAGAGGAGAGAGAGAGAGACTAACATGCACTTACCTTCCCAAAGCCACAGCAACCAAAGCCCCTTCAGCAGGTGAGTGAAACCAATCTTTGACATGATTGTACACACACACACACACACACACACTCCAAACAAAGACAAGCTTCCTTGGCAATCCAGGTGTGGACGACCACCTCAACAAGTGGCTTTCTCCAAGGACATTTCCATTGCTGAAGGTAAGGGATCAATAAGCTGGACCCAGTCAGCAGCCTTTCTCCTGCACCTCTCTGCTTCCAGCTCCCCTTCTCACCAGAAAGAAAGAAAAAAATGTAATGCTGTCCCTTTGATTTGATTTAAATATATTTATTCCTCAGTCTGATTGGAGTTATGCAGGAGAGCTTGTCCGTCTGTCTCAGTCTCTCTGGCTCTCCAGTGGAGGGTTGGCTGACTGTGCCTGTGTTCTGAGTACTCCTGCCTGTGGGGCTGGTTTAAAGAGAGGGAGAGGAGAGGAGGGAGAGGGAGAGAGAGAGAGAGAGGAGGAGGGGACTTTAGACTTCTCAGACGTAACCCTCTGGGGAGCATTTGAGAGCAAGGTGCAAGAGGGCAAAATCAGAAGCAGGGGAGGGGGAGAGGGCAGCACTCACCACTGCGTCCCAGTCCAAAAAACAAAATCAAAAAACAAAATCACAACAAAAGCACTGAACTCACTGAAGCTCATGGCCCATTCAGGGCGCTGTGTGGAGGGTCGCAGGAGGAAGGGTTCGAGGTTCGAGCCGGCTGTGGGCTCAGCGTTACGGAGCACATGGGACGCTCAAAGGGTGCGTGGGTTGGAGGAGAGGAGAACGTTCCCCTGACAGTTTTTAAAAAACCCCCTGAAATGCGTTTACTCAGACGGGTGCCAGCCCAGGCTTGCGACCACCGAGGCTCTTTGGAAGCACCGCCACCGTGGGCGAGCCTTTCCCCCTTTTCAGGCTGACCGCGACCGGTGCTCCTGCCACAGGGGGGCACTGTGCCTCCTCCCTAATCGGGGACAGAGCCATTGGAGTGTGAAGGGCTTTGATCCGTCCAGCCCCCTCCCCGCGGAATTTTCAACTACCCCTGTGTCATCTGAACCCTATAATCCTGCGTCTCGCTTCACCCCCCCCCCCCCCCCCCCACACCCCCCTGGCCCCGCCCCCGGCCCCCGTGCACACATGCATGCACACACTAAGGGAAACGCTCTTCTAACTGTTACCAGTTGAGAACAGTAAATTCTCCGATCTACCGTAGCCCGGCCTTATGGCTCCCCCCTATTCTCTAGGGACAGATGTCCTCTCATAGAACGTGATATACTGTGGGCTACACACCAAAATGTTCTGCCTAAAATCAACTCACACAGAGTACTTTTAACTCTAATAGAGCACAGGTGGGCCCTGACGGGCTCATAAAATGTCTGTCAGAATTGATTTAGCACAAAGCTTTACTGTGTGAGGTATATGTCTCCCCTCAAACTCTGTAACATTTCGAATGGTTTTCACAGCGGTCGTGTGAAGGAACTGACGATCATTCTGTCGAACAGCAAAAGCTGTGTTGTTTATTTCGGAAAGAGCGTGCTGCTTTTGATTCCGGCTACGTTCGCAAATCGGCTTCCACTGACGCATTATTGTCGGTTTAAAAGGTCAGATATCCAGTCGCCTTCGGCTAACTCGCTGAGCTAAATCACCACCGGAACCGCACAGGACCGAGAGACGGAGCGTGCTACAGAATGAGCTGACAGCGCCCCCTGTGGGCAAGGTTTATCTCTGCAGCCTGCTCACTGCAGTCTCGTGCCTGGCCACTTGCTCGCTGCTACTTGCTGATCTTTAAACTGACCAGCATAGTGAAGTAGGATAAGCACGCGCTCCCTAATCAAGTCCTTTACCTCGCTTTCCAACCGACACGAACCTCAGGCATCCATCTTCCCGTTCACCGCCCACGTCTCCGTCAGATTTGATTAAATCGAGGTGCGAAAACCTCGACTGTTTTTTCTTCGTCTCGCTTATCCTGCAGGCTACCTTTTAAAGATTAATAACAGATCCTGTTATTGTGTTGTGGTTTCTGCTTTATTTGTTTTATATTGCTTTCATTTACGGTTTAAATCCTAAGAGCGTCAGGGGGAAAGATCCTCCGGCTGCAGTTCCAGGCAGGCGGAGTTTGAAAAGTGGCGGCGCTCCAAGCTGTGGGAGACCGGTGGGGAGCCAGCGCGGTGCGGAGCGATGGGGCTGGGCGATGGGGGCTGGGCGATGGGGGCTGGCCCGTGACAAAGGAGCTCAGAGGCTCCGATAAGAGCGGCCTCTAATCATCACACATTCACATCCCCGCTCGCTATCTGCCAGCTGCTGCGACGGGCGCGCAAACACTCCCCGGCCTTCCCAGCATGCCCTGCGCTTGTCGCCGGCTCCCCCTTTCATCCTGGTGGTAATCTGCAGGTGGATCGCTGCGCTGACAAGAGGGGCGCGTCGCTGATACACCCCCCCCCACCCAGATCGCCCCACCGCCGTGGAAAACCGCGCTGTTGACTTTTGCTTTGTCTACGCACCGCTGCGTTCTCCCCCCGCGACAGACGCTCGTTGCTCTTAGGAATTTAGCTATTCCATACTTGTTTAAAATAGTCCCAGTGAACCATGTGGCCAGCCTGGGTCCGTGGCAATAACAGAAACCAGGCGGGTCTTGTTTTAAAAAGCAAGGCGGTGGAAATGGCCGAGCGAACCTCTCAAACAGCCCTGTGTTTTATTCCCCCGCGCCATTTCAACAGCAGAGAAGCCCGCCACCTTGGGACGGTCCCAAGAAATGACTTCTTGCTGTTCTCTCCTCTCTCCGCTGCCAAACACGCAGGGAGACCACCCCTACAGCTGTGTTATTCAAACACGCCCTTTGGACAATATGCTTTTTCAGGCTGTTGACAAATGAGCGTGTAGCTCACGCTGCTGGTGCAGTGTCTGGCGGGTCCGAGCCCCCCCCCCACTCCGAGCCCCCCCTCCCCCCCGGGACTCCAGCTGTTGCTCCAGGAGCTGGGACAGGGCACGCGGGGCAGCTGTGGATTTACCGCCGGGCTGGAGAACACCGCCGCTGCGTCTCGCGCATTCCTCCGCCTCCCGCCAGTCCGCCGTCCTCAGGGCACTGAACGTGACGCGTCTGCGGACCGGATTCCCCCCTGCCCCCCCCCCCCCGGCCCCTCCCTCTGCTGCCTCGGTGAACACTCTGTCCACTGCAGTTATCACAATCCCTCTTTAACCACGCAACAAGCTGGATATGTTGGATATCCAAAACGGAGAGAGCGAGATAAAATTCACTGATTGGGCAGACGAGGGCTGAGTGCAGCGTGGGATATGCACTAATATCTGGCCCATTGCGCCCCATGGCAGTAGGAAGCTCTATAGCAGGGGTGTCTACACTGTGACCCCTTGGGATTCAGTTTGACACCCCTGCTATAGAGCTTCCTACTGCCATGGGATGCCACGGGCCAGATATTACACTTTACAGGTTTTTGTGGTTCCCTTCTAATCAGCTGCCAGTTAAGGCCTTGAGAGCAAGGCGTGTGGCTTCCATAGCCAATGAATGACTTAAATGAAATATTTGTGCCGAAAACACTCCAAAAATCAGCACGCACTGCAGCCCTCCAGGACTGGAGTTAAACCTGCAGACACAGCGCACCCTCCAGGACTGGAGTTAAACCAGCAGACACTGCGGCCCTCCAGGACTGGAGTTAAACCTGCAGACACAGCGCACCCTCCAGGACTGGAGTTAAACCAGCAGACACTGCGGCCCTCCAGGACTGGAGTTAAACCAGCAGACACTGCGGCCCTCCAGGACTGGAGTTAAACCAGCAGACACAGCGGCCCTCCAGGACTGGAGTTAAACCTGCAGACGCTGCGGCCCTCCAGGAGTGGAGTTAAACCTGCAGACACAGCGCCCCCTCCAGGACTGGAGTTAAACCTGCAGACGCTGCGGCCCTCCAGGACTGGAGTTAAACCAGCAGACACTGCGGCCCTCCAGGACTGGAGTTAAACCAGCAGACACTGCGGCCCTCCAGGACTGGAGTTAAACCAGCAGACACAGCGGCCCTCCAGGACTGGAGTTAAACCTGCAGACGCTGCGGCCCTCCAGGACTGGAGTTAAACCCGCAGACTCTGCGGCCCTCCAGGACTGGAGTTAAACCAGCAGACACTGCGGCCCTCCAGGAGTGGAGTTAAACCTGCAGACACAGCGCACCCTCCAGGACTGGAGTTAAACCAGCAGACACTGCGGCCCTCCAGGACTGGAGTTAAACCAGCAGACACTGCGGCCCTCCAGGACTGGAGTTAAACCAGCAGACACAGCGGCCCTCCAGGACTGGAGTTAAACCTGCAGACGTGCGGCCCTCCAGGAGTGGAGCTAAACCTGCAGACACAGCGCCCCCTCCAGGACTGGAGTTAAACCTGCAGACGCTGCGGCCCTCCAGGACTGGAGTTAAACCAGCAGACACTGCGGCCCTTCAGGACTGGAGTTAAACCAGCAGACACTGCGGCCCTCCAGGACTGGAGTTAAACCAGCAGACACAGCGGCCCTCCAGGACTGGAGTTAAACCTGCAGACGCTGCGGCCCTCCAGGAGTGGAGTTAAACCTGCAGACACTGCGGCCCTCCAGGAGTGGAGTTAAACCTGCAGACCCTGCGGCCCTCCAGGACTGGAGTTAAACCTGCAGGCACTGCGGCCCTCCAGGACTGGAGTTAAACCTGCAGACACAGCGCCCCCTCCAGGACTGGTGTTTGACACCTCTGCTCTATAGCATCATATGTATGTGGTCTATCTGTGGGATACAAGAGTCCTCCTTATGCACATCTGTTAGTTCATTTTGCAGTGCATGTTAATATGAACTCTGGGCACGTACACCTATGTGCAGGTGCTCTTTGAGAATGGTGCCTCAGTTTCCGATGTTAGTTATCCGTCAGGTATTTGTGAAGATGTGGACCAGGTCACTCTCTGTAGGATGCAAACCCCCTCCCACACCGTGCTGTGGTGGACCCAACAGGAGAATGGTGAGAGAGAACAGGGGGTGGACCCCACAAAGGAACTGATCATCTAGTCCATCAATCATGTCAGTGATTTGGTTTTCAAATTGAGTTGATTGTCTTAAGCTACAGTTAAAATGAACTACCATACACGTACTGTTTTGTGCATCTGAAATATCTTTTTTTCTTCCTAGTGGAGTTTGATTTAACCCTGTTACGTTATTAAATATCTCATCTTGTGTACTTTGTATTTTGATGAACATGTTGTCTAAAGAGAAAATGCTTTAAAAAGCAAATACATTGCTTAAAAAAAAACAATAAAAGACTTGGAATAGATTGTTCCTGGAAACCAAATGCAGGGAAAGTACAGCCTTTCTGAAGCAGACCGTGCTCTGTAGGTCGAACCAAAAACAGTACGTGAGCTTAATGTATCTGCAGAGCCACCTGTGCAGCAGTCCAAATCTGGAGCTCGGTCATAGTTGAGACTCATTGTTTGGAAATTGAGTGAAAAGCTGGAGAATCTTAACAAATCTTTACTATGAGTCCGAGGGTGACAAATGTATTCAACGGAGCACGATTTTCGAAGCGCGCCGGTCTTTGGAATCAGCTTCTAAATAATAAAATCATCACTTTGGACAAACCTTGTGTATATTATATTCATAGCTCATTTTTCCTACATGATTCATGGGGTTGGAGAGCTGTCTCGGGTTGGCTGGAGAAAAATGTGCTTTTTTTCTCTGGACAGTTTTATTTGCTTTGCTGCAGCTAACGGAAAGCACTGCCTTGTATTGAGGCCACTTTGCTGCATGGCTTCTACTGGAGCCAGGTCTAGGATGACAGTTCAGATTTAAAAAATAGAACCTTCAATTACTTCATCAAACTTCACTTCGTAATTACTTTCATTTTTGGACCAGGGTTGATTTTAAAGCAAACATCGGTAGCTTGGTATGCCGATCAAGACGGGAATGTCTGAAGATCTAAAGTAATGGCAGATAGCGATCGAAAGCTGTTTCACCTACATATTATTGCACAATCCTAAAAACTGTGAGACCTTGCGAAATCTTGAAGGCCTGCAGAGATGTTGAGTGTGCTCACCTCGAACAGCATCACAGATCCAAGGGGAAGGCGGCATTAGTAAGAACTCTGTCTGCGGGATTTTTGATAATGTTGGTTGATCTGCGAGGATAAAAGCCATTGATATTGAGCTGTCTTCAAAATGGCTGCCAGCACTGCGTGATTGTGTGCGGAGCAATCAGGACTCCAGGCTCATCTTGGAGTGTGAAGCTTGTGTCTCCTCTGTCTGGCTAATGCTTAACAAAGAGTATACCAAATCATCCATGGAATGTTAAAGGGATAGTTAACTTTCTGGATTGAAAAAAAAAACATGTATTTTATTTCATTTTTATATGTTTTCAAATGGCCCAGACAGTTTTAGTGTATGTTTTCAACTCTGCCCAGACCGTTTTGTGTGTGCTATTACGGAAATTTTTAGATACAGACATTTCTGATAACCAGCCAGCTTCCCAACGGCTGGTACAGGGAGGGGCGTTAGCTGGCTCGTGGTTTAACGTAAAAAATACACTTTGACTAACTCCAAAGTAGCTTATACAGCAACATTACACTTGCAGAGGTTGCACATGTCTATATTAGCTGATTATTTTTCACAAAATTACATTTAATCGTACTGGAACTATTTCCTTTGGCAAAATAGTGAGACAAGTGTGCAAAGTACTGGCACAAAATGCATATTTAAACATATTATTCCTGTTTATATTAGCAAATGCTATTGGATGAGTACGCTCGTATGCACTGTCTCTGGAAAAACGGCGTTGCTATACAAGCTGCTCTGGGGTAAGCTGAAGTGTAATTTTTTTGTTGTTGCTTAAAACCACAAACCCGCGAATGCCCCTCTATCACCCATTATAAAGCCAGCAATTCACCAGAAACATGTAAGTATCTGAAATGGCCTTCATCCCTTAATACCTGCAGATGTGCCAGCTTACTGACTTAGCGAGCCACTGAGCACACTTTCCATCTCTGTCAGGCGGCCATTTTCCTCCGCCTGACAGGCCTCACACGACCACTAATAAGCACACACATCTGAAGCCAGTTCCCAACACTTTATTTATGCAATATTCAGAAACACAAAAACAGAGCCGCTCACTGTAACCTTCACACCTATTAAATCCACAGCATTTATTTTCCATACACTATTTTTAAAAATGAAAACATTGCACCTACTCGAGTCTGACAGACAGAGATAAGCACAGACAGGGACGACACATGACAGTTGACCCGGAAACAGGGTCAGACGACCAGAATAAGACAGCACACGAATGAGCACAGACAGGATAGCACAACAACACAGTATGCAGCACATGACAGCACACGGACGAGCAACAAGACAGAGGTAAGCACAGAACACAGAATCACACGGTGACGCAACTACAGACAGGGACGAGCACAGACAGGTATGAGCACAAACAGGGGTGAGCACAGACAGGAATGAGCACAGACAGGGATGAGCACAGACAGGGGTGAGCACAGACAGGGGTGAGCACAGACAGGGATGAGCACAGACAGGAATGAGCACAGCCAGGGGTGAGCACAGACAGGGACGAGCAAAGACAGGGGTGATCACAGACAGGGATGTGCATAGACAGGGATGAGCACAGACAGGGACGAGCACAGCCAGGGGTGATCACAGACAGGGATGAGCACAGACAGGGACGAGCACAGACAGGGGTGATCACAGACAGGAACGAGCACAGACAGAAATGAGCACAGACAGGGATGAGCACGCATGCGTGTATCTGAAATTGTGCCCATCCCCAAATGCAGAAGGACCCCAGAGTCCAGTGAACTGCACCCACTGGGGGTGCTCAGATGTGTTAAGCACAGAGCTGTTTAGTGCTGGTGTGAATTCAGCTTGGGGCCCTCCCTCCACATGCTGATTCAGGGGCACTCCAGTCCCCCCTGTGAGGGACATGGAGGCTTTGTGATAGTGGGGGGGGGGGCACACACATTCCCCTCTGATCTCCATGCTCAACGTGCCCCCACCCTGTTGAGTGGGGGCTGGGGGGGGAGGGGAGGTGTGTAGGGGACTCTGACGGGCGTAGTCACCGCCTCCCTTCTGTGCTCTGAAATGGGCAGCAGATTCCTCACATAGTGAAACCAGAGCCTGAAGGGTGTGCCACCACTGGGTGGGGGGGCAAAGGGGAGGGGGGGGGCAGCTGTACAGGCCTTTATCTACTTTCAAATTCTTTTTGCACCTTTCACAGCTGACGTTTTTCAGTTTCAAAATGTTTTGCGTTTTAGTGTTCAGTGTCTTTTTTTCTGAAAAGCTTTGGCAGCTTGTTCAAATTTACAACGGCGATGAATTTGAGAGAGAGAGTGAGGAGGGGGAGAGGCAGCGTGCGTGAGGGTGTGATGGAGGAAGGGAGCGAGAGAGAGAGCGAGGGAGGGAAGGAGAGATATTGCGTGTGTGGAGGATCTCGTGCCACATCGCTGTCGTTTCCCATTTCCAGTGATACTGAGCACCTCCATAAAGCACCTCACTGATCACTTCACTGAGCACCTCCATAAAGCACCTCACTGATCACTTCACTGAGCACCTCCATAAAGCCCCTCACTGATCACTTCACTGAGCACCTCCATAAAGCACCTCACTGATCACTTTACTGAGCACCTCCATAAAGCCCCTCACTGATCACTTTACTGAGCACCTCCATAAAGCCCCTCACTGATCACTTCACTGAGCACCTCCATAAAGCACCTCACTGATCACTTCACTGAGCACCTCCATAAAGCCCCTCACTGATCACTTCACTGAGCACCTCCATAAAGCACCTCACTGATCACTTTACTGAGCACCTCCATAAAGCACCTCACTGATCACTTCACTGAGCACCTCCATAAAGCCCCTCACTGATCATTTTACTGAGCACCTCCATAAAGCCCCTCACTGATCACTTTACTGAGCACCTCCATAAAGCACCTCACTGATCACTTCACTGAGCACCTCCATAAAGCACCTCACTGATCACTTTACTGAGTACCTCCATAAAGCACCTCACTGATCACTGCACTGAGCACCTCCATAAAGCACCTCACTGATCACTTTACTGAGCACCTCCATAAAGCACCTCACTGATCACTTCACTGAGCACCTCCATAAAGCACCTCACTGATCACTTCACTGAGCACCTCCATAAAGCACCTCACTGATCACTTTACTGAGCACCTCCATAAAGCACCTCACTGATCACTTTACTGAGCACCTCCATAAAGCACCTCACTGATCACTTCACTGAGCACCTCCATAAAGCACCTCACTGATCACTTCACTGAGCACCTCCATAAAGCACCTCACTGATCACTTTACTGAGCACCTCCATAAAGCACCTCACTGATCACTGCACTGAGCACCTCCATAAAGCACCTCACTGATCACTTCACTGAGCACCTCCATAAAGCACCTCACTGATCACTTACTGAGCACCTCCATAAAGCACCTCACTGATCACTTTACTGAGCACCTCCATAAAGCACCTCACTGATCACTTTACTGAGCACCTCCATAAAGCACCTCACTGATCACTTCACTGAGCACCTCCATAAAGCACCTCACTGATCACTTACTGAGCACCTCCATAAAGCACCTCACTGATCACTTTACTGAGCACCTCCATAAAGCACCTCACTGATCACTTTACTGAGCACCTCCATAAAGCACCTCACTGATCACTTCACTGAGCACCTCCATAAAGCACCTCACTGATCATTTTACTGAGCACCTCCATAAAGCACCTCACTGATCACTTCACTGAGCATCTCCATAAAGCACCTCACTGATCACTTCACTGAGCACCTCCATAAAGCACCTCACTGATCACTGCACTGAGCACCTCCATAAAGCACCTCACTGATCACTTTACTGAGCACCTCCATAAAGCCCCTCACTGATCACTGCACTGAGCACCTCCATAAAGCACCTCACTGATCACTTTACTGAGCACCTCCATAAAGCACCTCACTGATCACTGCACTGAGCACCTCCATAAAGCACCTCACTGATCACTTTACTGAGCACCTCCATAAAGCCCCTCACTGATCACTGCACTGAGCACCTCCATAAAGCACCTCACTGATCACTTACTGAGCACCTCCATAAAGCACTCACTGATCACTTTACTGAGCACCTCCATAAAGCCCTCACTGATCACTCACTGAGCACCTCCATAAAGCACCTCACTGATCACTTTACTGAGCACCTCCATAAAGCACCTCACTGATCACTTTAATGAGCACCTCCATAAGCCCTCACTGATCACTGCCTGAGCACCTCCATAAAGCACCTCACTGATCACTCACTGAGCACCTCCATAAAGCACCTCACTGATCACTTTACTGAGCACCTCCATAAAGCCCTCACTGATCACTGACCTGAGCACCTCCATAAAGCACCTCACTGATCACTGCACTGAGCACCTCCATAAAGCACCTCACTGATCACTTTACTGAGCACCTCCATAAAGCACCTCACTGATCACTTCACTGAGCACCTCCATAAAGCACCTCACTGATCACTGCACTGAGCACCTCCATAAAGCACCTCACTGATCACTGCACTGAGCACCTCCATAAAGCCCCTCACTGATCACTTTACTGAGCACCTCCATAAAGCACCTCACTGATCACTGCACTGAGCACCTCCATAAAGCCCCTCACTGATCACTTTACTGAGCACCTCCATAAAGCACCTCACTGATCACTTCACTGAGAACCTCCATAAAGCACCTCACTGATCACTGCACTGAGCACCTCCATAAAGCACCTCACTGATCACTGCACTGAGCACCTCCATAACGCACCTCACTGATCACTTTACTGAGCACCTCCATAAAGCCCCTCACTGATCACTTCACTGAGCACCTCCATAAAGCACCTCACTGATCACTTCACTGAGCACCTCCATAAAGCACCTCACTGATCACTTCACTGAGCACCTCCATAAAGCACCTCACTGATCACTTCACTGAGCACCTCCATAAAGCACCTCACTGATCACTTCACTGAGCACCTCCATAAAGCCCCTCACTGATCATTTCACTGAGCACCTCCATAAAGCCCCTCACTGATCACTGCACTGAGCACCTCCATAAAGCACCTCACTGATCACTTCACTGAGCACCTCCATAAAGCACCTCACTGATCACTTCACTGAGCACCTCCATAAAGCCCCTCACTGATCATTTCACTGAGCACCTCCATAAAGCCCCTCACTGATCACTGCACTGAGCACCTCCATAAAGCACCTCACTGATCATTTCACTGAGCACCTCCATAAAGCACCTCACTGATCACTTCACTGAGCACCTCCATAAAGCCCCTCACTGATCACTGCACTGAGCACCTCCATAAAGCACCTCACTGATCACTTTACTGAGCACCTCCATAAAGCCCCTCACTGATCATTTCACTGAGCACCTCCATAAAGCACCTCACTGATCACTTTACTGAGCACCTCCATAAAGCACCTCACTGATCACTGCACTGAGCACCTCCATAAAGCACCTCACTGATCACTTTACTGAGCACCTCCATAAAGCCCCTCACTGATCACTTCACTGAGCACCTCCATAAAGCACCTCACTGATCACTTCACTGAGCACCTCCATAAAGCACCTCACTGATCACTTTACTGAGCACCTCCATAAAGCACCTCACTGATCACTTCACTGAGCACCTCCATAAAGCACCTCACTGATCACTTCACTGAGCACCTCCATAAAGCACCTCACTGATCACTTTACTGAGCACCTCCATAAAGCACCTCACTGATCACTGCACTGAGCACCTCCATAAAGCACCTCACTGATCACTTCACTGAGCACCTCCATAAAGCACCTCACTGATCACTTCACTGAGCACCTCCATAAAGCACCTCACTGATCATTTCACCGAGGATTCAGGCAGTAAGAGAGCGGGTCTCCTGACTGCCACAGATACCCAGAAGGCTTTGCGGTTTAAATGGTAAAGTTAAAAGGCTCTTGGGGGGGGGGGGGGGGGGGCATGGGTGTCCCATGTGCACTGACATTACTGCAGTGATGAAGCACCAGCAGTCAAGCTCCTGATAGTGAGTTTTTCATGCTCAATCATCCCCCACCAGCTGGGGGGCTCTTGAGTATCTTCCCAGGAGTCCTCAACACGGAAAGAGAGACTACAGAAGAAGAAATACCAAGCACCCTCAAACACAGAAGCAAATTATGGGGGGAGGGAGGGGGCGGGCGGGGTTGGGGTGGGATCACGGCAGGGGAGGGGAGGCAGAGATAATCAGGCATATTATATATACATATATATAATCAGACTGGGCCAAGGCAGGTAAGTCAGGTGGTTATTGAGCATAGACAGCAAAGTGGAGGCTTAAATCTTGTGGCCTCTCTCATTTCTTACCTGTGGACAGGTGTTTGGCAAGGGCTAGCCTACGCATGTGTGTGTGGGGGGGGGGGGTGCATACGTATGAGGGGTGTGTGTGTGTGTGTGTGTGGCGGGGGGTGTATACGTGTGTGGGGTGAGTGTGTATGTGTGTGGCGGGGGGGTGTGTGTGTGTGTGTGTGTGTGGCGAGGGGGTGTATACGTGTCAGGGGTGTGTGTGTGTGTGCATGTGTGTGTGTGTGTGTGTGGCGGGGGGTGTATACGTGTCAGGGGTGTGTGTGTGTGTGTGTGTGTGTGTGTGTGTGTGGCGGGGGGTGTATACGTGTCAGGGGTGTGTGTGTGTGTGTGCGTATGTGTGTGTGTGTGTGTGTGTGTGTGTGGCGGGGGGTGTATACGTGTGAGGGGTGTGTGTGTGTATAGTTCAGACAGCATCAAAGAAGGTCACACTATGCCTGCCCCCTCCCTCTTCCCTCCTCCACTAACCTGGAACCGATAGCTTTTCACCACAGAGAGGGGAAGTGGAGTCAGGTTGCCCAGGTGTAGCTTAGCGTAGGATGGGGGCTGTTTGAAGGCTGGGAAATGAAAATCACACAGAAATGCACCCTTTTGTTTGCTTCTCCCCTCGCCGTTTCTTGACCGCGCAGCAGTTCCTGCTTTAACGTCCTATCTGCCCTGGATCCGCATTCTGAAACGCTGAAACGTTTCTGGGTGGCTCAGCGTGATTGAGATCTCTTTCTGTGGCGACTGGGTCCCAAAGCGCCTGTGTGGTCTGGGATCGCAGGCTTGCGTTATCAGGCTGTCTCTCTGACATGGTGGCAGTCTAGCCCCTCTCATACCTCTTTTTCACCAACGCCAACCTAGTGCCGGTTCTGGGCTGATGCTAGTTCTGGTTCTGGGCTGGTGCTAGTTCTGGTTCTGGGCTGGTGCTAGTTCTGGTTCTGGGCTGGTGCTAGTGCCGGTTCGCAGTTGGTTCAACTTGCGAACCTTCTAAGAACCGGTTTGCTTTTCCAAGTGTTAGAGAGCCACGTCATTACGTCACTGTATACGTCTCCGCTTTCCCAGCAACATCGTTACCTAAAATGTATGTCCTGTAAAAATACACATAATAAACTGTCTAAATTTAAAAAAAACAACTTAATACATATACATTTAGTTATATTATTACAGCCTTTACTGACGTAAGCGGTTCTTGGTTCTAGACCAGCCAAGAGTTAGAGCCACTTTGGAACCAGTTTTCCTGGCCGAGAGCCAGTTCTTTTGCTGTCGAAAACGGAAGAACTGGTTCGAGATTAGGCACCGGCTCCGAACCGGCCGTCGAAATGCCTTGGTGGAAAAGGGGCATCAGTGGAGTTACTCATGAAGGGTCAGCTACAGTGTGATTAGCTGGAGTTTACGCCTCAGGTTTAAACCCCTACAGCACAGAACTGCATTACAGCCAGAACAGCTGTCCAAAGCTGTGGAGCAAAGAGTATAGCTGTTCCAGTTGTAGTGTAGGCTCCAGCATCCCCCTACAACCCTGATCAGGACTGATGTACCCATGACTTGGACAAGTAAAATCTAACTGTTTCCTATTCAGTAACAAGACTTCAATTTCCTCTGAATCTAGCAGGATGAAGGTCATCCATTTTTAAATGTTTTTAAGACATAAAAGATCATGAAGAACTATTATTTTACAATTATTTGAGAGTCACTAGGCTTGACAGACGGGTGTAATTGAGTGGAATTTGTGTGAAAGTGAAAACGTGTAAAGCTTCTAGATAATTTTGTTGAGAAGCAGCATTTACTGTACATGAAAAGAAAACTGGCCCGAGTATTGACCCTTGAGCTACTGGAAGCAACAGAGGATACATGTTCAGCAAATTACATTGAAAACTGTCAGAGAGATAAGAGCTAAACCAACTCAGTACATTTCCTGCAAGACCCAACCAAGTTTTTAGACAATTAATTAAAACAGCATAATCAACAGTATCAACAATGCTGCACAGAGGCCTAAAATAACTAATATGGAACATTCATTTGAGTCAGAATTCATTAAAAAATCACTTGCTGCTTCAAAAAGGGAAGTTCCAGTCCTATGAATTGTGCAGAAGCTGAAATTATTCAGAGAGGCTGTAGCTAGTTACTCATGAAAGCTCACAAATGTTAGAAGACAACTTCCTCCAAGACCTTAGTGAGAAAAAGTAGAGTAGAACTAGGCCTATGGTTCCATGTGAAGGGCATAGATTATGCAAAGTTCTCACGTGATTTGATTGCAGGGCCAAGTTTAGCATTCTAGAACTCTCCAGGCTGATCGTTACACTGAAGACATGCCCAAGCTCCCAACCCATTGTCTACTGCCCACCAAGGCAGCGTTCTTCAAATGAACGTGAGTCTGTTTCTTACATCTAATTTACGTACAATGTTGAGGTCCTGTAGATATTCCAGTCGCTACTTTCATCTTTGGGTGCACTTCATTTGTGCTGAGTGATACATGCACTAATTTCTCGCTGATTTGATTTCTTTATTACAGAAATTATGTGCAAATGTAATGGCAATTACAGTTGATGCCAGAAATTTACATACACCTAGGCTAAAGATATTCAAACTCAGTTTTTCACACATTTCATGTTACTGTACATTTCTTTTGGCAAGTAAATTAGGGCATCTACTTTTTCACATCAGAGGTAATTTTATAACAGTCGGTTAGAGACAGATTTATTTCAGCTTTAATCCACCAGAATTCCAGTGGGTCAAAAGTTTACATACACCAAGTTGACTGTCTCTTTAAACAGTCTGGAAGAGTCCAGAAATTTATGTAATGACTTTTTAGAAGCTAATAATTGGTCAATTGTTGTAATTAGGAGTTAATTGGCAGTTAATTGGCACCTGTGGCTGTATTTAAGGGCCTACCTTTAGAACCACTGCCTTTCTGCCCTCGATACCATGGGAAAATCCAAGCAACTCACCCAAGACCTCAGAAAAAAAAATTGTGGACCTCCACAAGTCCGGTTCCTCCTTAGGAGCAATTTCCAAACAACTGAAGGAACCATGAGCATCTGTACGAACACTTGTATGCAAATATAAAAATCTTGGGACCACACAGACACTGCATCATTCAGGAAGGAGGCACAAATTAACTCCCAGGGCTGAATTAAACCTTTTGGTTCAAAAGGTTTAATTGAATCCCAAGACAACAACAAAGAAATTGGTTAAGGAGTTGGAGGCATCAGGTACCAAAGTATCTACATCCACCATTAAGAGACGAACTTTGGTTCAAAAGGTTTAACTGAATCCCAAGACAACAACAAAGAAATTGGTGAATGAGTTGGAGGCATCAGGTACCAAAGTATCTACATCCACCATTAAGAGACGAACTTTGGTTCAAAAGGTTTAACTGAATCCCAAGACAACAACAAAGAAATTGGTGAAGGAGTTGGAGGCATCAGGTACCAAAGTATCTACATCCACCATTAAGAGAATCCTAAATCACCATGACCTGAAAGGCTGGAAAAGCAAGGAAGAGTGTTCTCTGGTCAGATGAAACAAAAATGGAACTGTTTGCCCATAATGACCAGCACTATATATGGAGGAAAAAGAATAAGGCTTTTAATCCAAAGAACACCATCCCCAAATGTGAAGTATCATGTTGTGGGGGTGTTTTTCTGGAAAACACTTCAGGAAATAGATGGCATCACAAGGAAGGAGGATTATCTAGAAATACTGAAGCAACACCTCAAAACATCAGCTAGAAAGTTAAAACTTGATTGCAACCGGGTCTTCCAGCAGAACAATAATCCTTAGCATACGTCCAAAGTTGTAACAAAATGGCTTAAAGACAACAAAGTGAAAGTATTGGAGTGGCCATCACAAAACCCTGACCTAAATCCCATAGAATATTTGTGGACTGAACTGAAAAAGTGTGTCCGAGCAAGGAGGCCCACAAACCTGAGTTACACCAGTTCTGGCAGGAGGAATGGGCAAAAATTCCGGCGAAGTATTGTGAGAAGCTTGTGGAAGGCTACCTCAAGCATTTGATTCAAGTTAAGCCATTAAAAGGCAATGCCACCAAATACTAACAAAGTGTATGTAAACTTTTGACCCACTGAAAATCTGATATCATACATAACAGCTGAACTAAATCTGTCTCTTTGCTATTATTTTGAAATGACTTCTTATGGAAATACCCTAATCGACTTAACACAGGAAATGTATGGTAACATGAAATGTGTAGAGTTGTGGAAAATTGACTTTGAATATCTTTAGCCGAGGTGTATGTAAACTTTTGGCCTCAGCTGTAAATATACAAAGCAGTTAATTCAAGTTGTGAAAGGCCCGGAGTTGTGGAACAGCAGTGTCCCTACAGCACGTAGCTTCAACTACACTACTTCCTACTGGGGATTCTCATCTAAAACTGCGCGCACAGGCCAAACATTTCCCACATGCTATTTATTAAACAACATATGACTAAGACGTATTGCACTTCTGTAAAAACGGAGTTGATGCTTTCTTAAAATAGGCAGCGCTGTTATTTATGGTGGGAGGTGAGCTGATCCTGAGCAGATGCGGACCTGGACGCGGTCACAATTTTTGTTGCATTCCGACAAATCCATTTTTTTCAGCGACTGAAGGGCCAAGCGTGTGTCAACGGCAGCCTGCAGTCTGCCCCTAGCCAGCGGCTACGTAGCTGCGGCGTAGCTACACAACAACGAGAACAAAGTGCATATTTGCAACCGAAACAACAAACACACACAAACAGCCACGGAGATACGATCTTTTGGTTAGCACGTGTTTACATCAACATCACTTTGTCATGTTTATCCAAAGAATTATCTATCATTTTAACCTATTGGCTTACACTGTTGGAATTTGGTTGTTTATTCTTTGTTTATCCATTGTGTGCATTAAACATCCTCGCACAGTAACTTTTCCCCCATTTCTCTCTTTCTCTCACTCAATATATTTAAGCACATTCCTTCGCCTTCCTTTTCGTCCCACGGGCTCATAAAACTTTGGATTTCTTTTCTTTCCCTAAAATGCAAGCATCCAGTTTCATGAGTTTATAGCGCCCAATTTATTTAACTGTCTCTGCCCAGCGGGGGGGCTGCATGTGAGTCTTCACTGTCCGCCTCTTGGCTGCACTTTCACCCCGATCCCTGTGCGAGCTTCCATCGCCGCGCTGCAAGAGCACCCGGTTACGGTGCGGTAAACCCAGCCATATTATTTACAGCCGAATTCACCGTGGAGACCCACGGCCACAACGCAGCCAATATATCATACGAGCAGGAATTAAATTACAGCTTGAATTGAGAGATCCAGCGAAATATTATGTTCCCTTGTGGACTTGGCTTGTGCGTCCCTTGCGGATTTCTACTTCGGAAACGTCGAGGGGAAGACGACTGGCGAAAGTGGCGGAAGGACCAGTGGGGAGGGACAGCTCTGTTGGACAGCTCAAAAGTTGGTCTGTTTGAGCCATGACCGACTTACCGGGGAACTGCGTGGTTATGGGGGAGTGAGTTTTAATCGTCCGCTTCGCCGTAGGCTATTTATTATCAAACACACGAGGCCGTTTAATAGTGCGGCTGCTCCTTGCGGCCGGGAAGGCCGTAAAAGGCCACAGACTGTGGCATAAATATGCAGGCTTGAACTTTGTCGGGGGGGATTAACGCGAGTTCAAAGCATTTTTCGCATATTTCCTCCTGCTGTATATTTACGGTGTCCCTGTACAGTGAAGCTGATCTCCCCGCCCTTCCTTGCGCTGCGATTTCTGATCCTTGGCTGATCGTGTGCACGCGACCGATAGGCCGTGAGAACATTCTCCCTCCCCCCCTTCCCCCCCCCCACAAAGAGATCAAAAGAGCAGACTGCGGGGCTCCCCGAGAGACAGCCTCGGGATTATCGGGGTGAGGCGGGGGTGGGGGGGGGGGGGGGATAACACACAGGTGGCTGATCCTGTCTCACATAGACCAGCAGTGTCCCCAAAATCTGCTTGCGTGCACTGCTGTGGGCCGATTTCCGTGGAGTTAAATCAAAAAGGGTCAAGTTACGGTTAACGCACTAGGCAATGCAAGCACAGCCTTGGGTTATATTTAAATGTAAGGGCAGGCTTATAGCTACAAATATACATGTAGTTCATATTGAGGTTAGGGTAATTGCTGACATGTTGTTTTCGTGTAAAGGATGTCTGAACTTGTAATGGGGTGGGTATTGATGGTGGGAGAGTTTTGGTTGATTATAGGGATTAGGATTGGTCCGCTGCAGGGGAATGCGTTTGGATTGATGGGATAGATGCAGCTGGCGATATTATGTAGCTGTAGGGAAATCTGCAGCAGTGATGGATCTTACTTTAGTCTCCGCTGTTACTGAAGAATCTGGGAATGCAGACTGTCGACGTGCTAAATTTCCATTTCCAGAGCTTTTGCAGGAAACTGTAATACGGGCGTGATGGTAAATTTCACACTGAAGTATGAGAATTTAAGTCGTAAAACATCGCTGGGGGAGTTCAAACCTGACCATGAAGCTGACTTTTCTGCACAGGGCCTCCGCAGAGTTTAATATCGGCCAATGGTAAGCGCTTTATTGAATTTGTTTATTTTTGTGTTTATTTATTTTTGTTTCTTGCTGAGAAGCAGCGGAGGTGCCGGGGGGGGGGGGGGGGGGGGGTTGGGGGGGGCAGCGCTGCACTAGCCGCGGTCGCCGTGGCGCACGCATCCATCACGCTGGAGAGCGTGGAGGGGCGGAGAGGAACAGATCATCCATCACGCTGACAGTGCACGTCCCCCGGAGACGGCCTCCGGGGTTCGGGACATCGCAGCCCGCGACTCCCCCAACCAGCGCACCCCCCGGCCCACCCCCCGGCCAGCCCCCCACCCCCGGCCCACCCCCCAGCCCACCCCCCAGCCCACCCCCCAGCGCACCCCCCGGCCCGCCCCCCAGCCCCAGCCCGCCCCTCGGCCCTGCCCCGGCCTCTGCACCGCACTCCCAGTCACCCCCAACTTTACCAACCTGCGCAGAGCCGGGGTTAACTGACGCCTCCTCTGAGAGGGAAAGAGGTGTGGCGCGGTGGAGACTGTCTCTGATGGGGGGGGGGGACTTCAAAGCTTCGCCTGGGGGGACGGGTCTCCGAGGAGGGGGAAAGGGGCAGGATTAAGGAGAATGAAGAAAAAGGGGGAGTCAGAGGAGGTGGGGAAGGCGGCAGGGTCTGGCCTCTCTGAAGGAAGGGAGATCAGCTGATTGGTGGACTGTGAGAGAGATGGACTGTGTGAGAGGTGGACTGTGTGAGAGGTGGACTGTGAGAGAGATGGACTGTGAGAGAGATGGACTGTGAGAGAGGTGGACTGAGAGAGAGATGGACTGTGAGAGAGATGGACTGTGAGAGAGATGGACTGTGAGAGAGGTGGACTGTGAGAGAGGTGGTCTGTGAGAGAGATGGACTGTGAGAGAGGTGGACTGTGAGAGAGGTGGTCTGTGAGAGAGGTGGACTGTGAGAGAGGTGGACTGTGAGAGAGATGGACTGTGAGAGAGGTGGACTATGAGAGAGGTGAACTGTGAGAGAGATGGACTCAGAGAGAGATGGACTGCGAGAGAGGTGGTCTGCGAGAGAGGTGAACTGTGAGAGAGATGGACTACATTACATTACATTATAGGCATTTAGCTGACGCTCTTATCCAGAGCGACTTACAACAGAGTAACCAAACTCAGGATCAAGTCCACTTAAGTCCATTGAACAACATGTAGATAAAAAGCCTTTACTATGATGCATACAATAAGGAGAAACAAGATAGTCTGAACAAAAATTTTTTTTTTTTTTTTTTTTTTAATTATGGGAGGGGGTTTAGGGAAGAGGAGAGAGGTACACAGAGAAGAGGTGCGTCTTGAGTTTCCGTTTGAAGGTGCTCAGACACTCTGCTGTTCTGACCTCCACTGGAAGATCGTTCCACCATCGTGGGGCCAGAACTGCAAAGAGTCGAGACCTTGTTGCTGCTCGTGTAGGGGGAGGAATCAGCCGCCCTGTAGTAGCCGATCGGAGCGATCTGGCCGGCTTGTAGGGTCTGATCATCTTCTGCAGATAACCAGGAGCTGACCCCTTGACTGCTTGGAAAGCAAGCACCAGTGTCTTAAACCGGATGCGAGCTTGCACTGGTAGCCAGTGGAGGGAGATGAGGAGGGGAGTGACGTGGGAGTCACGAGGGAGGTTGTAAACCAGACGTGCTGCTGCATTCTGGATGAGCTGAAGGGGTCTGGTGGCTGATGCTGGGAGGCCAGCCAGGAGGGAGTTGCAGTAGTCCAGACGTGACAGTATCATGGCCTGGACCAGGAGCTGTGTGGAATAATTGGTGAGGAGTGGTCTTATTCTGCGGATATTGTACAGGATGAACCTGCACGACCGGGTGGTTGCCGTGATATTCTCAGAGAGTGACAGCCTGTTGTCGAGCACAACTCCAAGATTTCGGGCACTCTGTGAAGGGTGTAGGGGAGTGTCTCCTAAAGAAATGGGCAGATGAGAAGTGGGAGAGGTAAGAGAAGGAATATGGAGAAGTTCCGTTTTGTTTGTGTTGAGCTTGAGCTGGTGTTTGGTCATCCAGCTCTGGATGTCACTCAGGCAGGCGGATATGCGATCGGAGACCTGAGTGTCTGTGGGAGAGAAAGAGTAGAAAAGTTGAATATCATCTGCATAGAGATGATATGACATGCCATGGGCGGCAATAACAGGGCCAAGGGACCTAGTATACAGAGAAAAGAGGAGGGGACCAAGGACAGAGCCCTGAGGGACCCCAGTTGTGAGGGGACGAGGAGCTGATACTGCACCGGCCCAGGCAACCTGGAAGGAGCGGCCGGAGAGATAGGACGCAATCCAGTTGAGGGCTGGTCCGCAAATTCCCAATTTTGTCAGGGAAGACAGAAGTGTAGGATGGTCAACGGTGTCGAAGGCAGCTGAGAGGTCAAGAAGAATTAGGACAGATGAACGGGATGCTGCGTGTGCTGCGTGGAGAGACTCAGTGACGGAGAGCATGAGAGAGTGAGAGAGATGAACTGTGAGAGAGGTGGACTGTGAGAGAGATGGACTGTGAGAGACATGGACTGGTGTGTCTTTTGCTGTGCTCATAATTGGGGACCCTGGTTATGTAGGGTGCGGGTATATTTTAAAGGGCGGCCAGAGAGCATAAATGTTTTGATCTCTTTACCTACACAATTTTATGTTAATTATTTTATTATTCTCTGTAAATACAGGAGGAGGGAAACAGCCAGCGAGGCCAGGCTGCAACATAAGTTGGCATTTCCATCAATAACAATAGCCTTAATGATTTATACCTGTAACATTTTTTAAAATCCAATGCAAATGAATGTGTTCACTCTAAAACGATGGCTATAAACTTAACGACCATTCAGAGAAAGTTCTAGAACATCTCCACTGTCTGCAGATAGAGCATGTCCACTGTGGAGGACTGCCTGCACCCGCGCACAGCGCGCACGTGTTGATTGACAGGTGTGCGTAATGATTAAAGTTCTCTGATTGGATTAGGAGATTCAGTGTCTGCTTTACAAGTCCAGCTATCTTACAGGTAATCTAATTAAGATTCTCTTTTAATTATTGGAGGGTGGAAGGAGGAACTGCCACTTGTTGGTAATGTAGTTTTGTGTAGTGTTAGTGTAGTGTTAATACTGTTTTCCCACACATTTGTAACCTTGATTTTACAACTCTTGGAGAGATTAATACTTGAATCTCCACTGTGCCCTCAACCCCTGCTGTTCTGTTCTGGAATCATTAACTTTTATTACTGGAAAGGGCTTACCTCAGAATAGCATGATCATAAATATTCATTCATTCATTCATCAACATGAAGCCAACAAAAAGACATTTTGGCACTCAAGCCATCATCAGTTTTCATGTTATTAAACACACCGATCTGGTTTTGAGGGCATTGCTGAGTATATATTTTTGGTTTAGGCCTATGGATAATTGTGGATCTGATGTGGCAGCGCTGTTTTAGAGCAGGAGAGCTCCTTCAGTGGAACATGCTGAACCGAGTGTGCACTAATTCACAAGATATTCTATTTCACACACATCACTGCAAGTTAAAACAGACATTACACACACACACACACACAGACAAATACACACACACGCACAGATATATGCACACACACAGACACATACACATACACACATGCATACACACACATAAACACACACACACGCAGGCACACACATACAGACACATACACGCACACACACACACACACACACACACACACACACACACCTATCACGTCAAGGCATTCCAAAAGTGATCCTGACACCCCCCCCCCCCCCCCCAAGAAAGACAGAGAGATATGTTTCCTGCATTATGAAGTGTTTCACTTTGGGTGGTGTGTTGACAGAGTCCTTGGTGAATATTTATAGTTTGTGGTCCTTTGTTCTCTGACATTGATGGATGGAAAAAGCACAGATAGACACCATTTATTTATCACCTTCATCTCGAAAACAGAGCAGATCTTTCCAGGCTTGGACTCTCGCCCCGGTCTCAGTAACTCCACAGCACCGCCCCCCCCCCCACCCCCTTTCTGCGGCTTTCCCTCCCCTCCCAGTCATTCCCTCTCTCTTTTAATCTGGACACCCCATCTCCTCCTTAATCACAGCCCGTAAATCCTCCCGCCCATTACTTCACCATTCACTCGAAGTTGACTGACAAAAAAAGAGAAAGTCTGGAATATCTGACAGTGCTGCTATTTGGCTCGGAGCGGTTGCCAGATTTTTGTGAGCACATTAAAGTGGGTGTCATGGAGTCTGGCCAGTTTGTGACACCTGGCTTGTCTGCCTGCATTTTGCTCCGTCTCTGTGACACCTGAGCCAACAACACGTCAGCCAGGTAGCTTGGATATGTGGAATTTCACATGGATTCCTGTGCCTGTGTCATGTGACCCCAGCAGCCCCTGAGGTGGTGTGACATCATAGCTTATAGTATGCACAGGGGCCTGGTCTGTTTCACAGAGATAACATCACTTTTCTGGGACGGTGTTTTACGGTCACAGAATCTGTCAAAAATGACTGACCAGAGGCTGATGATAGTATTTTGGCTTTTTCCCAAATGTTTCTGGAAGTTTTCTGAAATCAAATGGAACTGGTAGGAGATTACATGGAATGGTAGGTCCATTACAGCACAGCTTTATGTGAATTGCATATGCAGTTAAACGCAAAGGCATTGTGTTTTGGCTCTGTATTTCAGCACATTGGAAATAAAGCGATTAATACGAGGTTGAAGTGCAGACTGTCAGCTTTAGTTTGAGGGTATTTACATCCATAACGGGTGATCCTTGTAGGAATTACAATTTTTATTCATAGTCCACCCATTTAAAAACTTTAATGCTAAATGAACTCAAACAGACTGGAATAAGTTCGATAGGGACCAAATATACTCTACTGCAGTTAAAGGAGCTCTATCAGATTTACATTTTTGCAGATCAGCCAGCCAATCAGGGAACAGTAATGTACATGTTCTTTGTTGCCCACCATGGCAGCACTGTTTTTCAAATGAGGGCCAATGCCATTCCTAAATCCCATTTACAAGCACTGTCAAGTTCCTGCACACGAGTGTATAATAATAATAACTAGACAATTCCTGCAGAAATTGTGAAGTGTGGTTGCCGCCAACGCAAAGTCGACTTTGTGCTGAACGGAGTGAACAGTGGTAGGTAGTTGCTATGATGTCTGAGGCAGTTGCTAGGGTGTTGCTAGGTGGTTCTATTGAGTTCTAGGTGGTTTCATGGAATTCTAGGGCGGTCGCTAGGGTGGTGCTAGGTGGTTGCTATGGAGTTTCAGGTGGTTGCTATTGAGCTCCAGGTGGTTGCTAGGGTGTTGCTAGGTGGTTGCTATGGAGTTATAGCCGGTTGCTAGGGTGTTGCTAGGCATTTGCTATGGAGTTATAGGTAGTTGCTAGGGTGTTGCAAGGGTATTCTAGGTGGCTGCTAGGATGTTGCTAGGTGGTTGCTATGGAGTTATAGGCAGTTGCTAGGGTGTTGCTAGGCATTTGCTATGGAGTTATAGCTGGTTGCTAGGGTGTTGCTAGGCATTTGCTATGGAGTTCCAGGTGGTTGCTAGTGTGTTGTTAGGTGGTTACTATGGAGTTCCAGGTGGTTGCTAGGGGGTTGCTAGGGAATTCTAAGTGGTTGCTAGGATGTTGCTAGGTGGTTGCTATGGAGTTATAGTTGGTTGCTAGGGTGTTGCTAGGTGGTTGCTATGGTGTTCCAGGTGGTTGCTAGGGTGTTGCTAGGTGGTTGCTATGGAGTTCTAGGGGTTGCTATGGGTGTTGCTAGTGGTTGCTATGGTTTAGGTGTTGCTAGGTGTTGCTATGGGGTTGCTAGGGTCCGTGGTTGCTATGGTGTTGCTAGGTGGTTGCTATGAGTTCTAGGTGGTTGCTAGGTGTTGCTAGGTGGTTGCTATGGAGTTCTAGGGTGCTAGGGTTGCTATAGTGGTTGTATGGTCTAGGTGGTTGCTATGGTGTTCTAGGTGGTTGCTATGGAGTTCTAGGCGTTGCTATGGTGTTGCTAGGGTGCTATGGAGTTCTAGGCGTTGCTAGGTGTTGCTAGGTGGTTGCTATGGAGTTCTAGGGTTGCTATGGGTTGCTAGGTGGTTGCTATGGGTTCTAGGGTTGCTAGGTGTTGCTAGGGTTGGTTGCTAGGTGTTGCTAGGTGGTTGCTATGGTGTTCTAGGGTGTTGGCTAGGGTGTGTTGCTAGGTGGTTGCTATTGAGTTCTAGGTGGTTGCTATGGTGTTGCTAGGTGTTGCTAGGTGTGCTATGGCTAGGGTTGCTAGGTGTTGCAGGTGGTTGCTATGGGTTGCTAGGTGGTTTGCTATATGGAGTTCTAGGCGGTTGCTATGGGTGTTGCTAGGTGGTTGCTAGGGGTTGCTAGGTGGTGTGTTGCTATGGGTTCGAGGGGTTGCTATGGTTTGCTAGGTGGTTGCTATGGAGTTCTAGGCCGTTGCTAGGTGTGCTAGGTGGTTGCTAGGTGTTTGCTAGGGGTTGCTATGAGTTCTAGGTGGTTGCTAGGTGTTGCTAGTGGTTGCTATGGAGTTCTAGGCGGTTGCTAGGGTGTTGCTAGGGTTGCTATGATTCTAGTGGTTGCTAGGGTGTTGCTAGGGTATTGAAGGTTGCTATGAGTTCTAGGTGGTTGCTATGGTGTTCTAGGTTGCTAGTGGTTGCTAGGTGTTGCTAGGTGGTTGCTATGGAGTTCTAGGCCGTTGCTAGGGTGTTGCTAGGTGGTTGCTATGGGTTCTAGTGGTTGCTAGGGTTGCTAGGTGGTTGCTATGGATGTTCTAGGCTGGTTGCTAGGGTGTTGCTAGGTGGTTGCTATGGAGTTCTAGGTGGTTGCTAGGGTGTTGCTAGGGTTGCTATGGAGTTAGCTAGGGTTGCTAGGGTGTTGCTAGGGTATTCTAGGTGGTTGCTAGGATGTTGCTAGGTGGTTGCTATGGAGTTATAGGCGGTTGCTAGGGTGTTGCTATGCGGTTGCTATGGAGTTATAGGTGGTTGCTAGTGTGTTGTTAGGTGGTTGCTATGGAGTTCTAGGCCGTTGCTAGGGTGTTTAGCAGTTGCTATGGTGTCGCTAGGTGGTTGCCATGGAGTTCTAGGCCGTTGTTAGGTTGTTGCTAGGTGGTTGCTACGGAGTTCTAGGTGGTTGCTAGCGTGTTGCTAGGGTGTTGCTAGGTGGTTGCTATTGAGTTCTAGGCGGTTGCTAGGGTGTTGCTAGGTGGTTGCTATGGAGTTCTAGGTGGTTGCTAGGGTGTTGCTAGGCGGTTGCTATGGAGTTCTAGGCCGTTGTTAGGTTGTTGCTAGGTGGTTGCTACGGAGTTCTAGGTGGTTGCTAGCGTGTTGCTAGGGTGTTGCTAGGTGGTTGCTTTGAGTTCTAGGCGGTTGCTAGGGTGTTGCTAGGTGGTTGCTATGGAGTTCTAGGTGGTTGCTAGGGTGTTGCTAGGCGGTTGCTATGGAGTTATAGGCGGTTGCTAGGTTGTTCCTAGGGTATTCTAGGTGGTTGCTAGGATGGTGCTAGGTGGTTGCTATGGAGTTATAGGTGGTTGCTAGGGTGTTTCTAGGGGGTTGCTAGGGTATTCTAA